>NC_061112.1:138229997-138299117 GCF_002878395.1 Capsicum annuum
AAAATTTACAGCAGCCAAAACTTTCTACAAACCTCCGATTACTTCCCTGTTTTAAAGTTCAATTATTTCGAATTGCAGCAGAAAATGGTCATTTTTAGGTAATAAATCTCTGCTATTCAAATTTTCAGGTCATAATTTTTGTTAAATTGTTGATGTGTAGGGTTTCGATTTGTGCAAAATTTCTTTCACCTTTTTGTTCGATTGTTAATAATTGTTGATTTGTGGGTAGCTATTGTTTTCAATTTATTTGAATAATTGGTATTATAGTCTAAGTACTTCCCTGTAAACCAAGAGTTTTAAGCAAAGAGTACATAAGTGGCCCAAATAGTTGGATTACATAGGATCTTAAGATTTTAATGAGGTCCTATTCAAATCAATGTCGGAAGCCGTTTTTGATTTTAGTTATCTTATATATTTCTAATTTTACCTTGCGGTGCTGATTGCTTCCCATGACTATGCAACCTTAAAGTGCATATTGCAAATCTAGCAGCCATGAACGGAAATAATTTGCATGTTTTACTAGTTCATTGATATATTCAAGTGACAGTTTTGCATTATCAGTCTGTAATATCGCATGAATATGTCTAAAGAATTTGATTATAACAATTGGCGTGAAAATCTCATAATCGTTTTTCTGTGTCCAGGAAATAAAGTTCGAACCAGTTGTCATGTGTGATAATATTGACAAGAAATTCACTTTTCAATCAAGCTAGGTATGTCCAAATCACACCATAATGTGTATAGTACGCCAGTATACACTTCTTAAGATGATTCTTTGTTTTTTTTTCAGTGAAGCTTGAAGAGGTGATATAATATGCTTTCAAAAATTTCTAACGGCTGAAAGTCAACAACAATTTCGTTATTCCGATGTTTCTTCTTTCCTGGAGTATGTTCACGATCGTCAGGTATGTTATGTGGTTTGTTGTTGTTGTATTGTATTGTTTCATTTGCTGTTTTTTATTTAAAAAAAAAATCAAAAAAATCGGCCACAAGTGGTTGTTGGTATTGTGTTCATTTAAGAAAATAAATGTTTTTGAAAAGAAATTTTCCTCTCTATTATTTTCCTACTGTTCAATTTCTTTGTTTCCTTAGGGTTTTTTGGTCTGCTAATAGTATTGAGAGATCTTTATTTGTTGATTGTTGGTATTGTGTTCATTTTTAGTTTTTGGTGTAATAAAATTGAAAATAGTTTCTTTCTTCATTAGATATCCTCTTATATCATCTGTAGGGTATTAGTTAATAGCTTAAGTTTGTTCAGTTACGAACCTTTTCTGGTTGTGAAAAATAGGTGCTAACATGAAAATTCACTTGCTCCACTCTATGAGAATTTCTCTCCTCTTTGTCATATATTACTTTTGAAAGTGTGCTGAATAGGAAAATTAAATTATATGGAATGAGAATCACACTTTATGAAATCCTTGCTAAGATTCAAAGCTTATGTATAAGTGCATTACGTATGTATAAGTGCATTACGAATACTTTTTGATTTATAAAGTCATAATAAAAGAAATTTGATGTTGTGGAATAGGAGGGTTGAGAGTTCGTGTTGAAGAAATGTCAAGAATCATTCAATACCTTTCACTGTAATGTGGAAGTATATTGAACCAAAGAGACAAGATTTGCTATTCCAATGAATCATAGTTTACTTAGAATGATTCTTACGTGTTAGCTTCTTTTTATGCCTATGGCATCAAATACAAGTTTTAAATTTATATCTACTCATCTCCTTTGTTTGCTTGAAATTACAGGTTAACTTATTATTGACTAAATGGATGAATGATTTGGAGAAGATATTTTACAATAATATTGTTGCTGAATATTCTGCCATGATTCTTGAAGCTAAACAGGATGAGTTCCAAAATGTAGTAGGGAGGTAAAGTATCTAAATTTGGGATTAAGCTTCCGCTGCAAGATCTACAGAGCAACTGTTTTGTACTGTTTGTCTTGATATTTTACTTAATCTAGTTTCAAAATGCTTTATTCTATTTTGAAAATGACATCATTTTGGAGCTTACTTATTAAACCACTGAGCACATCAAAAGTTAGGCCTTGAGAATATCATATTAGCTTTCTTTATCATATAGCTGGATAATATGATCTTTGAAGATCTTAGAGATAAGTTTTTTGTTGGTCACCTGTATCTTTTAGTTAAATATAGAGTTCTAGTAAGGTCTGCATACGCTTTATCCTCCCACACCTCACTATGTGGGAATACACTGGGTACGTTGTTGTTATGTTGAGACTCTTTATGGCCCTTAAAGTTTTGATATATTTTCTTTTTCTTTTTCGATAATTGGGTGATTTCGAGTATAATTTTATCAATCACATCTAACCTTTATACTATTAGTTTTAAAGGAGTCACTAGAAATGAAGTTAAAGATGACAAAAAAATGAATCAAACGGCTAGCACATGTTTGAAGCAAAAAACAAAGCAACTCCCCTTCTAAATAAGAACCTGAGTTCTCTTACTCTTTTCATTTCTTTCATTGTTCTGCAAACACTCTGCGCTCTCCTTCTTTTCAGATCTGTTGTGTATTTTTTTTTTTTTTTTGTAGTTAATCTATTGCTTATCAATGATTGCTGCCCTCAATAGTTTATGTTGCTCGACATGCGCTGCATTGCAATCCTTTTTGAAACGAGATGTTGGAGCTGCATATTGATCTTTTCAGATTCTCAGCTACTGTGAGTACAACAAAATTTAGCCATTGTAATTCCTGTGTTCTTTTCCTCAAATTTTTTTCAATATATTTATATTTTTGTAATTGTTTTTGTACCAGATATTATGCTAAATTAAGTTGCTGGTTAGCTATCACATAGAGGCAGATCACAAGTTAAAGGTGATTTACAAGTATTCAAGTTCTCATAGAGATGTTGCACTAAAACCTCCAGTCATTTTTCGGTTGGCTTTTCATGAATACATTAGTAGTGAATTGCCTACTTTCAACTTAGATTCTTTTTAGCCTTTAGTATATTTTGGAATTACCATATATCTGGTACTTAAATTTTTTGCATTCCATTATACAACCATTATTGTAGTATCTTTTGTGAATATTCAAGGCGTGAAACTTATATTTTGTTAGTAAATCATTGTAAACTTTGATTATTATAACAATGGTTTGTATATTAAGTGAGTGAATTAGTGAATGTGTATCAACTAAATGTATTGGTACCAACATTTGTGAGAAATAATTATATTTCAAAAAAAAAAATTGTGTAATTTAGCCACGGTTTGAACCGTGCCTAACATATTAGATGAATTGATTATGTCTTAAAGTAGACACGATTTTCGTGTGGCTATTTAAAAATTTTAAATATATATTTTTTATTTAACTCAAATTTACTAATGGGAGAACCGTGGCTATTCACACACTAAATCGTGGCTAACGAAATGTTACCACAGAGGCTAAAATCGTGGCTAATTTCGTTGCCACGCCCCTTATGTGCATGCTAGTGACCATGGCTAATGAAGCGTCGCTAAGACTACTTAGCCACGGTTTGAGTATCATTTAGCCACGATTTTGACCGTGGATAAACAACGTATTTTTTGTAGTGGATCATTGGTGGGAATCTATCAATCAAGAACTTAATCTCCAATTTGAATTGAGTTGATGTCGATCTTGAGTTGTTTTGCTATTGCATTTAGCAATTCTTTACAGTTGTATTTGCATCATACATAATTTCATCTATAGCAAAATCTTTAGGTCTACCTGTAAATATAATACAGAAATATTAAGTAACTAATACTCAATAATCGGTAACAATATGTAATTAAAAAATTTAGATTTTAAAATTCACAAAACATACACATCAAAAAAATAAAAAAAATGATAAACATATGAAATTTGATAATTTCAACATATTTTAATACTGTCAAACCATACACATCAATAAAATTAAAAAATAAAAAGATTACTAAAACAATAAATATAATATCATAATAGATCACTGGATGTAATATAATTGAATGAAAACATTTGACAACCAATAATCATACACCTATAAATTGATTGAACAACATTTTTTTGTGACTTTCCACCACGTTCTCATGAATAATCAACATGTCAACATCACATAATTAAAAACAAATATAAAAAATAATATTAACTTTTTCTCTGAATATCTTTTTCTTAATCAATAATTAGATAATATATATTTCAGAAAGAAAAAGAAAAAGAATTAATGCAAAATATCAAAGTTAATAACCAAGATATACCCGAGGCATCCCATCTTCCTCCATGATATATCATGATTGAGTACAAATTAGCACAATTCATATTTATGTGTCTCGTATTTTTATTTTTGCGGACTATTGAACGTTTTTTCTCAATAAAAATATTCAAACGTTGTATGAAACAACAACAACTTGTGGAAGTTTTTTATTGAAATAATAATTTCTTATAGGAAAAAAAATGAATGTATATGAAGGTGAAAAAAAAATTGAATTGTTTAAAAATGGAGAAAAAATGGTTAAAGAGAGAACAGTGGTGTGACTGGTATCTATTAGTTACTATTAACTATATTTAAGGAAGGAATATTGTTATTTAAGTTTATCTATATTTAAGGAAGGAATATTGCATTCTAATTATATTAAATCTGTATTTTCCTTTTTTGTAATGATTTTGATATGTTTTTTTTTTAAAACAAAAAATATATAAAATAATTTTTTTTATTTTTTTTTAAAATGAAACTTGCTATAACTTGAAAACTAAAAAGAGTTGCTATAACTTGCAATAAATAATCTAATAAGTTTATTTAGTTAATTTTCCCCTAAAAAAATTGTCTAGATTGTCAAGGGGCCGGATCGGGCTTAAAAAATTGTGTACTAATCGGTCTAAAACCAATTGTTTATTGAATTTTACTATTTTGGCTTAAATGTTGTGTTTCTAACCGAATTTAAAATAAGTAGGACTAATTAAACAGTCTTAAGGGTCATTTTGCATTGCAGGGCTTAAGAATGTTTTGAACTTTCATGAAACAAATGAGGCAACCGTGAAAAATAAGAAATACAACCGTAGGCTAAGATGGAGATATTGCGACACTGGTAAGCAAATGTTGAATAAGAGATACTAGATTGCCTTCAACCTAATGTATTCCTTCAGCAATTGATCATCTTTTCTTATTGTGGTTCAGTGTATTCTAATTGGATTAACAGTTCATGTCTCTGTAATATTGTTGAGGTTATGTAACTATATAAATTGCTTTGTTTTGCAATCACTTGGGGGATTGCCACTGTTAAAGTCACTTTAATTAATTGAGTTTACGAGAATGGGGTATTGATGATCACTTCTATAGAAGTTATGACAATGAGGTGTATCACACATTCCTAAGGTTAGAGAACCTGATGATTTTTGGTATGTGTGGTCTAAAAGAGTGGTTTAGACTGATAAGTGGTGACTTTCCCTGTCTTTCTCTTCTAGTAATAAGAAGATGCCCCAAACTTGTTGCCCTTAAATGACTTTCCTATTTGTATTCTCTCAAAATTTTAGAAATAAGTGGTTGTGAGAAAATTTCATCTTTCGGCAAAGAAAAGCTTTCATCTTCTCTCGAAAATCTGAGCATAACAGAATGCCAAAATTGAAAGAGAAATATTGCAAGCCTGATGCTAGTGGTTTGTTTCAAACAGCTCATGTACCTTTTATACTAATTGATCTTGTGAAGATATGAGTGAAGGATGAAGAAGACAAAATGTTAGTGCAAAAGCTAGATTGGTATGCACTTCTTACTCTTAGGTATTATTTTTTTGTCTTTCTTGTAATCTTATTCTTTTTTCTTCCTTTTTCTAAATAGCTCCTTGAATGATTTTTCTCAGTCCTAAATTATGACACACTGAACAGTTCAGTATTGGGAAGAATTCTAGAATTTATTCTTCCCAAAGAATGTGAATGGCAAATATATCCTAATTGATTCTCAAATTTACCTTTATTGGATATCATTCCTAATAGTTCTTTAACAATTTAGATGCAGCTTATGAAGATACAAAGGCAAATACACTCATTTTGATGTAGTTCTCCATTCCGAGACATGGAAGTTAATTTCAAGTTGGACGCTGAATATTTGTATTGGATATCTTGATTTAATCTTACTTTTTGTTAGGTTCAAGTTCAATCATGCTTCCTAAAGCTCGCTCATTTATTTGGGAACATTTTGTGGTGGTTCAACACAATTAATTATTTTAGTTTTGATTTTTTATTTGTTTCCTTCTTCTTTTCCTCTCCCTGAAAGCAAACTTGCAACTTTAATTTTGATTTTTTTCATTGTCAAGAATCTAAAATTTATCGACGTCAATCAATTAAAAGTTTGATTAATTCTTCATAGTGTGACTTTGAGATTTGAGATTGCACCTTATGATAAGTTTTTATCCAAAAAATTATCATCATCTAATTTTTTTTTCAATTTTCCTCTTTCATTAACCTCTATCTTCTTTTTACTGATTCTAATTTCTCTTCTCATAATACCTTTTTTTACTCTTAAAAAAGTGAACATTCTAAATTGCATATTTGAAAATTATAATAATTTTTTTTTTAAATACGAAAAAGAAGAAAGAGAACGAAAAAGATTCGAAGAACAAAAAAAAAAGGGTAAAAGTTTGTAGAAGAAGAAGAAGGGAGGAGGGTTTGGTGGGGATCAAAGGAAAAAAGGGGGTTGGAGAAGATGGAAGGGAGTGAGGTGTTTTGAAGAAGATGAAATGATGGCGGGAGGGGGGGGGGGGGGGGGAGAAGATATATAAGGTAGAGTAAGAGGTGTTTTTAATTTTAATTTTTATTATAAAATAATTAAATTAGTAGGACCACCCCCTTTTTTTTCTCTTTTTTTTTATTAAAAAAAATGCACTTTAATTTTTTTTTTGTCATGTCAGACATTAAGGTGGATATTTGATTCATGTAAAAGTTATTTAAGAGTATTTAAATATGCATAAAGTTAAAGTGCTAAAGTTTAGAGTTTTTTTAATTCATTTTCTCAAAATAATGCCAGTTTAAATTAGAAAAAATTACATATATACACAAGATAGCATTGACCAACTTAAAATGGTCAAACATAATTAGAAAACTTGCTTAAGTTAACTGTGGACATGATTAATATTTTATAAACTTTCTAATCTTTTTCAAAAATACAAACCAACCCACACTCCTGTTCTCTCCAAATCAACTGTCTCTCTCCCCTCTCTATCTCGACTATTTCTCTCAAACTTCTCCCAATCAACAGTTCTGTAAATTAATCCGTTCAATCTCCGGCGACTTCAACCTCCTGGTAATAAATAGTTGGGGTTCGGGTTCCTTTTGGACTTTCAACCGTCAATCGACATCTCAACATTGCTCTTCGACGACAACAACTTCGAGTTCTTCATCGTCCCTTTTCTTCTTTCACAGGTAAAAAATTTAGGGTTTTTCAGTTATTAAGAAAAAAAGGAACTTGAGTCAACTTCTCTTCTAGTATTGGTTAACAATTTCAATATTTGTTGCTTTAATTTGAAATGCGGTCTGATTTCTGGTATTTCTTCATTTCTCTTTTCGGAGTGAAATATAATTTTTTATTATTTGTTGCGTTTTTTGAAGTTTGATTTTTGTTGTTCGTGTTGCGCCCGTTGCTGAGTTGATTTGTTCTTGTTCTTGGTAAAAATGATGATATTGTTACAGTTCCATTGAACAAAATCATGCTACTATTTTTTCCTGCAACAAATTAACCTTCCGATGCAAAAGATTTACCATATGATGTTTGATGCGAAAGATTAACCATCTGATGCAATAGATTTACCATAGGATTAAATAATGATGATGACAATAATAATAATAATTATTATTATTAGATTATTTTTTTCTTTTAGTCTATGTATTTTTATTTGTTTTTGTTTAATAAAAAATTTATGTTTGATCGAATTTGACGTTTTAATTCTTATTTAATTTTTCATTCTTTCTATTTCTTCTTCTCAACAAACATGTTGACGATTGGACGTAAGGAATAATTTTGAATCCAGTAGCAATAACAAGAGTTGAAACATATTGGTTATCTGTTGGATTTATGACAGGAGTTGTGTTGTGTTGTTCCAAACAAAATACTCATCTGTTGTAAACAGATTAGTTATCTGTTGGAACAGATAACTCATCTGTTGCAACAGATTACCCATAGGTTCGATTTATGTTACGGACATTATAGAACCATAAACATGAATTCAGAATATGAGTCTTCTGTGGCAACAGATTACTCATCCGATGCAATAGATGAGTGATTTATTTAAATTTTAGGCTCTTATGTTGGATTCATGATCGGGTTCTATCCATCGTTGAAAAACAATAGTAGCTGTGTACCCAGATGACAAATTCGACTAAAAATCAAAATTTTACTTACCAAGGTCACCTATGAAGTAATGTCGAAGTGGAAAGTGACGTAGGAAATAAAATTTCACCTAAAAAATTGGTCAAGTAACAACAGTAATGGTAAAAACAACAATGGTCAACAAGAAGAGAATGAAGATGATAATGAAGTAGAAGATGATGATAATGAAGAAAAAGATGTTGAATAAAGCAGCAACAACAATGAACAACAAAAATCGTGAAGAGAGAGAAAATAACAACGGATGAGAAGAGAGAGAAACACGTTTTTTTTCCTCCGTTTTCTGTTATATTAACTTAATTTGGATCAAAGTGTAAATTCAAAATCTTGTGGGTTATTTTCAAACTTTCCCAACTTTTTTAATCCATAATAAAATAATTGTCATCTACACTCAATTATTAAGACTTGAATCACATACACCATATTTTCAAACTTTTTGGTCACTTTTAATTCAAAGCCCCAAGAGTTTATATAAGAAGATGATGAGCCTCCCTAAACAAGAAGTAC
Source organism: Capsicum annuum (assembly GCF_002878395.1). NCBI lineage: Eukaryota > Viridiplantae > Streptophyta > Magnoliopsida > Solanales > Solanaceae > Capsicum > Capsicum annuum. The sequence goes on from NC_061112.1 coordinate 138,238,833, forward strand.
CCAACTACCCTTTGTATATTTATGAGAAGTATAGCATTGTTATTTCACCAGCATATCCAATACAAATTTGATTTATCTATGAAATCTATAGTTTTTAAAAAATAGTTAATTTTTTTCAAATATTTACATAGAAAAATCTCTTTTTCTTGATTAAAATCTTTGATCAATTGAAAAGGGAGTGGGGTGTTTTGCCAGTCCTAAAACAACCGTCATTTGCTCCTTTTTAAGTCCGATATTTTCTCCATTATTATTGCACTCCCTATTGTACGCCTAAAATCAAGCTACGTGATTTGGGAGGTTTCAAATTTGTCAGATATCAAGCATTAACTGAACAAAGTGATTAACTTCATCACCTTATTCATTTAATTTTGAGGTTTGTTTATTTTATTTTCAACTTTTTTCAAATAAAAAATTATTCTAATTTTTTCTGTAATCCAACTGCATACAACAAAAACATCCATGGAACTCCGACATCCCTGCCATCGTTTTCGACTAACCTTCCGGCAACAGCTTGCCACTTCGCCACCAAATACATCGACAGAGTTATGGTAGAAGCCGAAAACGGCCGTTCATTCGCCATCGAAGTCGATGCCCCTACACTCCAAACTGATTTCCGAGGATATGCTCTTCTCCGTCGTGACGAAAATCGATGTATATTTGTTGTTGGAGTATAAATCTCATATTTGTTGTTTGTATTTCATAAACGATGTCTAACTATCATACATAATGGTAATGTATTATATCATCTCATACAATAGCATTTAAGGTCATACAGATGTTGTTACTTCAGTCCTCATACATTACTAAGTAATGTATGAGGACGTGGTTAAATTTTGTTATTTGTTCAATTCAATCCTCATACATTACTAATTAATGTACGAGTATGTGGTTGATATCTGTTGTTTGTTCATTTTTATACATATCAAATTGTGTATAAGAAAGCATTATTCTTAAGTTAGCATGAGTTGTTCAATTAATAATTCACGTAACTATAATATAATACATAAAATGAATATGTATAAGATTACCATACTAATGTATAGATTAACATATGTATATTCAAGAACTTATATTATTTTTTAAAAAATTGAAAGTAACTTGATGCAGTTTGATTTTTGATATTATACATATTAAGTTATGTATATTCTTTAACATAATACAGTTTGAAACCTCACTAATGTCAACATTATATATTAAATTAATTACACTATACGTAAAACTGTTATATATAAGGTCAATGTAACCTATAATATTTTCTACATACATACATATCACCTCACCCGATGCAATTTGAGTTTTAAACCTTATACACATAAAAATAATGATTTGTAAGAAATAATGTTTTTTTTAAACTTTTTTTTAAAAATAATTGCATATAAGAGGTCGTATTATGTATTATACATAGATATTCATGATTTTTTTTTAAATTTTTGAATGTATTAAATTATTTTCAATTTGAACTACTGTAACTAATTTTAAGATATCACTAATCAATAAATTAATAATTTTTATTAATTAAGGTGATTGATTTAAGGTGTCCTATTTACTTTCATTAAATATAGGTGTATGATTTAATCAATAAATTAAATAATTAAGGTAACTAATTTAATTTCCTTAAATATAGGAAAAATGGTTTATCTTATACATTTCATTAATGTATAAGATGCGGTCGACATGTATATGTACTTTTGCAATTCAAGGAGAGCGCGACATGTATATGTACTTTTGCAAATCAGGAAGAGAGAAAAGGAATCTGGAATACAAATGTATTTAATTTCATTAAAAAGAAATCATCAAAAGGAGTATGGGGTACAATGTATTTAATTTCATTTAAAAAAATCATCAATATCTGTGTATAATACATCATACGACCTCTTATATGTAATTGTTTTTAAAAAACTTCAAAAAAACATTATTTCTTACAAATCATTATTTTTGATGTGTATAAGGTCTAAAAATCAAATTGCATCAAGTAAGGTGATATATATGTATGTAGAAAACGTTATAGGTTACATTGACCTTATACGCATTCGAATGAACGCAGAAATGAAAAATCACTCCATAAAGCACATTTACGAGGGGGGAAATAGAGAATAAAATGGATAGGAGCTTTTCGAGGAGATACGAGGGTAAAGCTACAACCTTAAAACAAAAAAGCTTGGTCCATTACTACATTAAGAAGCTGATTTTTGAACCTCAGCTTTCAACATAGTACACATCAATATGAATGATATTCAAAGCCCATGATGACTATAGCTTCCTGAAATTGGTGTATATTCATTCACTTGAAATTTGTATATATTTCTAGCATAACTACAAAACTGCTTATATATAATATACAGTGTTTGGAATAACAGCTGCCGGATTAGCAGGAGGAAATATTTAGGAGCGAGCTTCTAGATCTAATCAGACTCCTAAATGTTGCTTCCAATCCATTTTCAAAGCTGTCAAGGTAAGCCTCGAAAGTTTCCAAGCTCATGTTTTCTTCTTGGCATTCAGATTCTATTCTTTCTTTATGTACCAATCTTGAAAGCAATGACCATTTTGATGGCTTAGGCTTCAAAAGTGGAACGCGCAAGAAGGACGAGAGCATTTGGAAAGTTGAAAGGCATACTGCATTAGCTTCTTTTAGTGCTCTAATCACAGATACTGTATCTTGATCTGCATCTAGCAAGGCCGGCACTGCAGTCTCTTGATCCATTTGCTTCAGGGTCGAGACTGATCTTTTGGCGTCCCTCTTGATCTTCTTGCTGAAAGAGGTAAATCTTACAACGTTGTCATCTGTAGTTGAATCTCCTTTTCTCCTTCTGAGAGATGATCGAAGATCTCTTACATTTTCTTTACATTGTGAGACAAGTTCCCGCATTGTGGCACAAACATCAAGAAGCCTCACCGATTTATCCAATAAATCGTCAAGACATTTTGCATTTAGACTCTGAGAGAGGGCTCGAAGGGTTTGTGGCAAGTTGAGAAGATCGTCTATGCACTCGTACAATTTCTCCAAACCGATTAAACCATTGCTCACAGCTGCTGGTGCAACTGATACTTCCAATGATCTGAGCTTGTTGAGCTCCTCTTCAACCCTCTGGTTGGTAGGGTGTGATTTCCCGGGCAAACTGATTGATCGAACGTGATTAGGTTTTGAAGAAAGAGCATCCATTTCTTATGTTTTTTTTTCTCTCTGATTAGGGGATATCTCAGACTGGTGATGGCCTTGAAGCATATCAGAGTTGGTATTTATAGGTAGAATACATGCATAGGAGGAGATAAGGTGAGCAATGACCTAATAAAATCAGCATGTGATTGCACTGTTGGATCTTTTTGGAACTGGTAAACCTGCTACACATTTGGCCAACAAAAGGTTCTACTGATTACTTTAATTAGTCCTCTTAGTTATGGGATGAACGTGGGGCATCTAATAATCATGTGGGTGTTTAAATGATTTGATCCTTTGTGTCTCATAAAATGGTGTCAATACTGTTAACAATAACATTTTATTTGATTGAAAATGCAACAACTTCAAGAATCCTGCTTTATTTGTTTAGTTAGTTTTTGTCATGTAGTAATAGGTGGCCTGATGAGGTTGTCTCTTCATGAAAACTTAATCAATTCAATTACAGAATATTAGATAGTTGAGATATAAATGATTTAGTGAGTAGTGGGAATATACTAAGGTTTAAATTCAAAATGCACGACTGGACTTTATTTTATGGAACTGTGCACGTATGGAAGTATTTTTATTAGTATTTTTTTAAAATTATACTCTTCAATTTTAGAGAATAAATCTAAACAATAAAAGTGAAATTATTTCTAATTAGAAACAAATTAAGAATCTCGCAGTACGAAAAAAATTAGCTCTCCCTTGTAGGTTCCAACTCAGTCTAAATTTTCTAAAATTAAGTTTTCTCCAATTGATTCATAGATTAGTTAGTAATTTCTGGGGAACGTACAATTTGTTTTACAACATTGCTTACGTTCATAAGAAATGGAATGGGTAACGAAGGAGAATAACAGTAGTTAAGAGGGATTAAGAAAGTGATTTTTGAAATTGGAAGTAATGTAATAGGAGTAATATTTAGAATCATTACATAAAAAGATGTACATTAACAGATTAACCAAACGAAGAAGGAAACAATCAAATTATTTAGAGTTATGAGAAAAAAAAAAGGGAAAAACAAAAAACAGTAGAAATTTGTAGCATTTCAAAAATCCGAAGATTCAACTTTAAAAGACTCGATACAATATTGTTTTGATATATTTCGTTTGTTGATGATTGAAACTTTAACCACTCTCCGATATTTTTACCAACATAAAGACTATATGTCACATGTTTTCACATTTTTGAATATTGAAATATTTTACAATAGACGGGATAGTCAATATTTTATATAATTTAGGACAAAATGAGTAAATTAAACATGAAATACTAAAGTTTTATACAGCTTCAAAAATTACAAATAAAAATATTGATCGACTTAGTTGCCCTTCATGAGTAAATAACAAACCATATAAAATCATAATTACAATTAATTATTAAATATTTCACTATTTTCTTATATTCATTGTTTGACCTTTTTGTTTAACGCAAAATTATTTACCACAGGAAAACTAAAACTGTTATTACAAATTTACACACTAACTTTTTAAAAAACTTCACTATTTCATTGTATTAATTAATTGACATTTTAATTAATAAAGAATTTTTAGTAGTTGATTGTATGATGACATTAAGAATACATTAAATCTTCTTTTCAAGTTTCATGTTATTATATCCCAAGTTTAATACATTACGAAAATCAGTAAGTGATCTAGAAATACATTAAGCATCATTTTTAGGTCTTTCAATTAATACCAAATTTTATAATTTTGTTGTATAACACATAAGAATGTATTACACCTTCTATTTCAAAATTTTTAAGTTTTTCTTAATATCAAATATACAATTAAATTAAAACATTATTATTTACACCCTTTTAATTAATAAAATTCCATTATTTCTCAATATGGTCATTCATATTAGTAATGCGGTAAATCCATATTAAGTCTTTATTTTAGTTTTAATTTCAAGTTAGCAACATTAGAATTTAACCTAATATTTTAGAACTTTAAATTAAACTACTCAAATCATCGTAAATCATTGTACGTGCCAATAAAATTTTTGACAACATGAATCAATGCAGTATATTGAAACAAATGGTTAATATACATCTTCTAGCTATTTCCAATTTCACTTCTTTCAATTTTTACTATTTCGAATCTCACTTCTTTAAATTTTTTTTCATGGAGTAATCCAACATATCCTTATATTTGTTTCATTCAAACAATGTGATGTTGGTATCATATCAAAAAGTAATATTAACCACTTAACTTCAATTTTTTGGTCGCACGATGTACCTTACTACACTAGGAAATGTACATTAGGAATTACAATTCTACTCCATTGTTTTTTTTGTTTAAACACAACGTACATGAATTACAATTCTACTCCCTAATTTTTTTGTTTAAACACATAAATTAGGAGATATAAAAAGTATCTCCTTGTATGCTGTGAATTTAGGTTTGTTGTGATGGTACGAACATTTTCATCCCATCAATCTCCATCCTCAATCTCTACCCTCAAGCTTCTCAACTTCTCACATTTCGAAAACCTCTTTAGTTTCATAGACCGAGTATCAGTATAACACAAAAAAAATGTCAAACATTTTCAAAAAGAAATGTCAACATTTTCAAATAGGAATAACAAATCTTATATTCCAACCAACCACATATACTCAAAGAAACTACCTGTGCCATGAGGTGAGTTCATGTGGTGAGATTATGATACTGAACACTCTTTTAACAGACCAATCTATCCATTTCAAATACATGACCAGTTGGAAAATAAAGAATAATAGGTAAAACATTTATTTAAATGTGGAGGGTGTGAATAATAGCTAAACAACAAAATTGGACCACGCTTGTGTTACAATAAAAATCTTTGACACCGAAAATAAATAATTTGAGGCAAGAAAAATATATTGCAACAATCAATTTATTGATTTTAATGCGAGTGTTACAATCTCTGTGAATCCTCTGATTCGCCTTTTCAAATATAAATTCAGGGCTTAAAGCTTGATCTTGAATTTAAACTTGATTTGTTGATTTGAGGGACTTGATCCTAACTTGTGCTTGAATTCAAGAGCTTTTGAGCTTGTTCTTGAATATTGCGATCTTGATCTTGAATCTTGATGAATTTGATTTGGATTGCATCGCCCACAGCTTGTTTTATTGTGCAAGTTTTTTAGATTGATTCCCACAGTAGAATATGTTTTTGCTATCTCAAAACCCAGTTCTTCCAATTGTCCAATATGTTGTTGAAGAATTACCTCCGTCTCATTATTTTTCAGCAATCATTGTCACAAAAAGATGGAAGATAAATATTTTTGCAACCAACTGATGCAACTTTGAACTCCGAATAGTAATTATTAATTTACATCCTACCTTAAAAAGGTGCATAGAACTTGTCCCAATCTTCTTTTTTTCACTCCAAAAATCATCCAATAGCACAAAAACATTTTTTCTCGGAGTTAGTGTGGATTGTAGCAATTCTAGTTCCATCAGCTTGCATTTTTTTTTTTTTTGAGATAGACTCAAATACTGATCTTGTAACTTTGACCACATCAAATTCTCCGGACACAAAAACCATAACCTCAAATGATATTTTTTCACTACTTGATAGGAAATTGAGCAAATGTTATTTTACCAATACCACCCATACCGATAATGCAAATAACAGATACTTTCTTCGTCTATTTTTATTTATTTATTTTTTTATTTTAAAAATTTAATAATACTTGTTCAATTTATAAAATTAATAGATAATTTATTTATTTTTATTCATTTCACTCTTTTTATTAAATACAATACATCATATTTATTGCATTTTTTAAAACAAAATATTTATTATATTTAAAAGGTGATATAGTAAAATCGCCCTCACTATTTATTATTTTTTAAGATATATACCAAGTCAAAAATAAACAAATATTTATCAACCAAGAGTACAATATTAGAGAGATCATTTCTAGGACTTCCTTCTTTTGGTACATTCTCCAATGACCAATCGTGAGTGCTTCATCTACTGAACTGGAAAAACCATTACAACATTGCTTCCTTCCAACGTGTTTAGATACTTGTAGTTTTACCAAATCAATCACAGAAGAATTGTTATCTCTGAAACAAGATCTTGTAATTCTTCACAAGTCCATTAACTTCACGTTATATATACTTTAAAATAGCTAGAACTCCTGCAAAAGAATGACATAAAAATCAATATATGCAATAGGAAATAAAAATAAACAAGACAACAAACATAATATTTCATGTATATAAACGGAGCTGAAATTTCTGTGTCAGAACACAAAACTGACACACATGCAGAGTAATAGTGGAATAAATCCATATTCTAGCTTTCTAGCCATATTCAATGATTCTTTTTTCTTCTACATTTGACATTGTATTTGTTTCTTATGTTAGCAATAATTTATTTTCAGTTTTAACCAAATTAGAGATGGATGTTCAATAATTTTTTTTTTTAACTCTTGTGTTATTAAATTTGATAAATATTTTACCTCTTATGGTACATTGACGTATGGAGTCTCACTTTTTTTAAAATTATTATTATTGTTATTAATATTAATTAATTAATTAACACGGATTGAATAATATTAATCTATTCCATAAGAGAAAATATTTTTTAAAGTTGAATGAAACTTGTACACTAGCGTCTAAGTCTATTTATTTTAGATCGAACTTCAAAGTTGGTCAATAGGATGAACTTTAAAGTTCAAAAACCAACTTGTGAGTTTTGTTTAGTAGGAAAAAAACTAAGAGACCTTTCCTCTTAAAAGAATAATAGAGGTAGTGTAAATTAAAATTAATCCATTTGGATTTGTGTGGTAAAATAAACTTTCAAGCAAGAGGTTTGAGTATTATTCACAAAAGATTACTCACAATAGTCCCCACTTGCATTGCTTAGCACCAAAGGGGACCCTCATGCTAAATGTTCGTCATAGAATTTAAACAACTTGCTAAGAGTGACTAACGAGTTGATTTAAAACAACCTCAGATAGGATACCTATAATATCAGTAGGAGCTTTCATCAGTTTTTAACATCTCACCTCTTTAACCTAGATTATTACAACATGAACATCTTAAAAGAGACCAAACTAAAGGGTGCTCTATTTACTAGGACTAGTTGTAACAGACGGAATACTGCACTTATTGAGAGAATGTGATTAGATTTTGAAAAAGTGGCCATGGTATTTGTTGTTTTTCTTGCTTGAAATAAGGACAAATCTTGTGATGAACAGTCATTTAATACTTTAGGCATAGGATAGAAAAAGACAAGAGTTCTGTTCCATTATTAAATAATTGGTGTGCGCCTAGCTTGTTAGCCTGATAGATTACAGATTCCATAATTGCACCACAGGCCCACCGCTAACAAGGAAACTTACTACATATTTCTGAATCTGATTGTTACCTGAGATACTTCAGATGAAGTTTAAGACGCGTAATGACAGTTTTTAACGTTACATAGTTGTGCACGCATGGGTCTTTGATTTTTCTTTTTCTGACTTCCCATGATTCAACTTCCATATTCTTGAAGTAACTGGAGTAGCTCGTAAAGTTGAGACCAGGAGGTTATGGGTTCAAGCCTCGAAAACAATCCTAAATGCAAGGTAAGGCTGCATACAATACACCCTTGTGGTGTGGCCCTTTTCCGGACCTTGCGCATAGCGGAAGCTTTAGTGCACCGGGCTACCCGTTTTTAAGTCTTGAAGTATCCTCTGAACGTTTTAAGATAGAATTGTCTGCAAATTACTAGTTGGTGCCAGAAATGGGGTACCATGTAGTTGCTAATAAACTTATTGAATCAATTCACAAGATACACTGAAAATCTGTTACTAGAAAATGCATCTTTTGTAAGACATCTTGTTTGAAAATCCGAGTTCTAGGAAGTTTTAGTATTTTGTTCGCAAACTTGGAACTCCGTGTCTTCTAAGTTTTAACCTTGACATTCATATTAAAACTGATTCTTTTTATTTTTTGTTTCTAGATTGCTGTTTCTTAGGTAGGGGGAGAAAAAAGTTAGATTAGCCAGAAAGATAGGAATATACACGAAGTTTTAAGTATAATCTTTCAATTTGTGTATTATATACTTCCAAGTATAAGTACAAAATTGTCCACGTACAGAAAATGGTGAACTATACAGTTAATAGAGTAGGAACAAAGATTAGCAGGAGAGAACATTCAGGAGCAAGCTTCTTGATCTAATAAGGCTCCTAAAAGTTCCTTCCAATTCCATTTCAATGCTGTCAAGTTGAACTTCAACAGTTTTCAATTTTGTCTCTAAGATCGCGCTGTTTCCTAGGCCTTCACGTTCTGTTCTTCCGTTTTTTATCAATTTTGACACCAATGACCATTTTGGCTGCTTTGGCTTCAAAAGTGGCACAGACAAGAAGGACAAGATCATTTGGAAAATCAAAATACAAACTGCATTGGCTTCCCTTAGTGCTCTAATCACAGCTATTGTCTCCTGATCTGCTTCCAGGAATGCTGTGGCAGGAGTCTCACCATCCACTTGCTTCAAGGACAAGACTAATCTTTTGGCATCCTTCTTCATTTTCTTGCTGAAAGTTGTGAATCTAGCAATTTCAGCATCTGCATTTGAATCTCCTTTTCTTCTTCTGAGTGAGGATTCAAGAGCTCTTACATTTTCCTTATACTGAGAGACAAATTCCCTAGAAGTGCCACACACATCAAGAATCTTAACCGATTTTTCGAGTAACTCCTCAAACCATTTCGCATGTTGGTGATGGGAGAGTATCTGAAGAGTTTGAGTCGAGTTAAGAAGATCATCCATACACTTCTGTAACTCCTCCAACCCGAGCAAACTGTTACAGATTGTCTCCGCTGTTGGCGCAATTGATATCTCCAATGCGTTGAGCTTATTGAGCACCTTTTCAACTCTCTGAGTTGTCGGATGTGATCTGACAGGCAAACTGATTGATCGAAAGGGCCTGGTTTTTGAACAAGGCAGAGCAGCCATTGCTTTTTGAGTTCTTGAGAGACTATATTTGGTGAGCAATGAGCATCAACCAAGGACATTTATATAGGTCGATGGGCACAAAAAGGGGGACGCCGAGCATGTGATTGTTATGTGGCCATGTGGGTATGCCTTTAAATTTGGTAAATGACACGCTTTTAGCAAACAAAGGCTCTAATTAATTGCCCTTTCATTAGCCTTAGAGCTAAGTGACTTTGCTTTCATATGGGGCTTCAGTTACAGGTCAGCTCCCTCCTGGCTGCCGAGAGTTGTGCCACTACTACCGGGATGACAATTAATAATATGCTTACCGTGTGGCTCCCTGATGCTGTGTCAAATATCATTGAGCCAATATTCAATTTGACACACAGATGACGCGTCGACTCGAGAACTTCTATCGTGTTCAATAATAAATGGTTGAAGTGTAGATAAATGTGGTGCTAATTAAGGCGTATAATGAAAGGAAGTGGTATTATTAATAAATAGCTGTGCACGAATGGCTTGTTCTTCTAATGTTCCCTGCCATCCACAGGTAACATGAGGTGGAGCCTTATACAACACGTTTTTGTTAATGCCAAATATAGTTTAATCTTGCACCAAACATTTCCCCCCCTCAGTTTCAGTTAGAGTAGACAAGTCTCAGAGGTTATTGGTGGAGGATATACAATGCTAGAGGTCGGTACTGGGCAGCTTTTATTTCCTTCTCTCTATTGGCTTGCTTTTACCCCAATTGATCTTATGAATTGAATCGACTTTTTTGTCCAGCTGTTCTATTTCAAATTCAGTAAAAGATGTCAAGTAATTAGTCATTAACTTGCTAAAAAATTCCTCTTACATTCTATTATTTCCATTAACCTAGTTGACCTGTCATATTTGTGCAACAAAATCCAATCATCTGCTATTTATTTAATCCACAATCATTCTAGACTAAATACTAGTCACTGTTCCATTTTGTGAAATATTCACGATTTAATTCTAAATTTACTTTTTATAATTGTATCCCATATGATGATGGATTCCTAGCGTGTAATTTCTTCTTAATAATTTAATTTCATATAATTAAAGACATTTTGATAATGGTTTATTTGTATCACTCACAAAAAATTATGAAATAACACCTATTTTAAAACCCCCAATAAAAAGGGGGAAGAATAGATCAGCATTTCTCTAATCAAACAGAATCTCTCGAGATTTCACTAATCACTAAAGAGATCAAGTGGTTAAAAGGATAGAGACGAACATGTTTAGTTTAATTAGGTGTGCACGAGTGGCTTATTGTTTCTATCGAGAGACTCCTGATATGTGATTAAATAAAGGGGATGCTTAAATGCACCTAAATTCTTACAATCCAATTTTACTGATGGTCATACTCATGATATTCAATTATAGGTTGAATCGGATACTCCCTCCGTTTCGTTTTAGTTGGTCCTCTTACTAAAAATATTTGTTTCAGTTTAGTTGTCTCTTTGATGAAATCAAGAGGATTTTATTATGTTCTTCCAATATTATCCTTAATATTAAATGACTAAGCAAAGTGTATTTACTCAAATTTATATTTTCAAAGCATAATTAATAATTGGAAGGCAAGGATAACTCCGGATCAAGTAACTCTACAAAATACCATCATCAGATCTCCTAGCAATTGTAAGAATAAGGTACCTTTATTATTAGGTTTATTGTATTACGTACTTTGATAAATCACGAGGAGTTGCAATTCATGGGTTGAATTCGTTGTTGGCTAGAATATCATGTACTTGAAACATCACTCCTATATATGTGAAGGGAACAGCAAAGTAATTTGCTTGTTATTTCCAAGTGAAATTCCGTGGATTTAGCCAAAGTAATGTTTAAGTTGCCAGTTCATGATGATGTTTAGGTTCCGTTCATCACCGAGAGAGAGAGAGAGAGAGAGAGGCAGAGTAGTGGTGAATGTTTAAGTTGCCGCCCACACTTTTACGATGTCCTAGTACACTGCCAACAGAAAGGTTTGATAGTAACAACGTGACAGTGGAACGCCGCAAAGGTGAAAGTTTCAAAATGAAGAATGAAAATGTTGAAGCACGAGTCAGTTCTACATGTTGGATGTCGAACTTTTCGATTTTGTCAAGTTAAACACCGTGACTTCTACCGAAGGTATTGATGGCATGGGACGAAAGCAACAGGTAAGACTCTGATGCGTCATCACAATGGTGATCTTATATGATGGGAAAAAACCATTTTGTGCTATATAAAACAGTTTTCATGCCTGGAAACTACTGAAGTATACTTGATAAGATCTAACTCTATGTGGGCTTAACAAAGGTGTTGTAAATGATAGCATATTAGGTTCTTCGCTTTTGGCTAGGCACCTAGGTTAAACATGCCCCGGATGGGTGGGTGCTTTATCAATAGATGTTTTGACCATATGTTTGTTACCGACAGCGAGTGAGAGTGTGTTTGTTTTTCAATTTTTTATGTTTGGTTGGCTTAAATATTTTAAAAAATATTTTTTAAATCAACTTATTTTTCTCAAATCTAAAATGATTTTCATTCAAAAAATAAGAGAAACGTTATCCAAAACTCTCTTTCAAACTCACCCTCAAGTTGAAATGCTCGTACAACTATCAAAATCACCCACCCTTACGCCGACCCCTGCCCCCACCCCCTACAACCTCCATTCAATAAAAATATTTTTTTTTTTACATCATCCTCTACCCCAAAACCCAAACCCCTACCCCCTCCAAAAAAAATATTTAATTTTTTTCAAAAAAATTTAAATTTTTTTCTTACCCCACCTCATTATTCGACCCCCACTCCTACCACCACCATCCCAACCCCCAACCCCCTCCAAAAAAAAAATTATATTTTTTAAATTTCAATTTTTCTCTACTCCACCCTCACTCCCCTACCCCGACCCCCATCCTCTACTACCCCCTCCCCTATCCTCACCAATTTTTTAAATTTGTTTTTTTAAAAAGAATTCAAATTTCTTTCTTAACCCACCCCTGCCACCTATTTGGACCACCCACATCCCCCCCCCCCCCCCCCCCTCACCCCCCTTCCCCAAAAAAAAAAGTTAATTTTTTAAATTTATTTTTAAAAAAAGTTTCAAAACTTTTTTCTTATCCCGTCCTTATTACTCTATTCGTTCTCAATGTTTTTGTTAAATATATATAAATGCCTTTTGAAAATATATACCCACCAAGAATATAAGTAAGAAATAACTTATTTTTCTAAAAAATATTTTCCTCCTCCATATTAAACATGCCCTAAAAAAAAGTATTTTTCGAATCAAAAGTTATTTTTCTAAAATGTATTTCTACTCTTTAGCTAAACACTAAAGTGTATTTTCTGAAAAATATTTTTTTAGACACCAACCAAACACTAGAAAATATTTTTCGAAAAATATTTTCCACTCACCAACTAAACATAAGAAAATAAATAAGAAACCAACTTGTTTTTCAGGAAAACATTTTCCTTCGTACCAAAACCCTAAATTCTGTTTCTTTCAACGCCAAGCAAGGCAATAGTGAAAGTTCCAAAATGAAGGTTGACATTGTCCAAAAGGCTCGCACAGGGGTGATTTAAGGGTAAGACTAGTAAAACGTTTGCTTTAGGCCTCAAAAAATTTGAGACTCCAAAAATTTTAATAGTAAATTTTATGATTTCAATCTTGCTTGAAATAATAATGAAGGTTGTGAAATATATCTAAAAGTATTATCTAAAAAATAATAAAGGAAGATAAAATCATCTAATTTTTATCAAAAATATTTTAGAACTTTAAATTAAACAATTCAAACTTCATATTGATAAATAAAACTTTAACAATAACATCTAAGTTAATATATTGTAAATAAATATCTAACATCTTATTCTATAAAACTAATCCTTACTTTTATTAATAATCATATTAATATGTGAAGTTAAAGATCATGTGTCTTTTAAAAATACTACACTCAGAAAATAATTAATATGCAAGAATAAAAAAAGATAACTTTAAATTATTAAGTATTATTTTTATATGTATATTTATATATTTAAGGTCTCTTAACTAAATTTATTGAGACGCCTCTAGGCTCACAATTTGAAATCGGTTGATTCGAAGAAATTGCTTGAGCACCTTTTAAATATCTTTTCAAATAAGAAATCGGTTGATTTGAAGAAATTGCTTGAGCACCTTTTAAATATCTTTTCAAATACTTAATAGTTTGAGAAAGAAATAGTGGCAGAATGAAAGGCTTGACCAATTCTCACTTTGATTACTTGGTAGAAAAGAAATATGTGTTTGTCTTCTAGATTTGATAGGGTTAGGAGGTCAATGAATTATAAGATCACAAACGTGATCCATCTTTCTTTGTGTAGTGCATACAAACAGGTTACCTGAAAGTGAAAGAAGCTCAGTTGGGCAGTGTTTTACAACATACACAATACTTTTTGATCTCAAAGAACATTAATCCAACAAGTTTCAAGATTCTCAGCAGATTTAAGCATTTGCACACATGACTCTTTTGTTGGACGTATACCTCAAGATCAAGTGTGAAGCCGTTGAGATGTTTGAATTTATGTCAAAAATGTGATATACCAATTTCTATTGGGAGTCTATATTTAATGTCTTACAAACACCAATCATGTACTTGTTGCCTAAATCTATAGTTCATCGTGTCAGTTTACAAACACTAAAACTTGTTGTTTGAATCTTATTACCTTTGCATGTAAGCAAAATAGTTCAACTCCACCAATTGGAGTTTGACATACTTGGCTGACTAAATTTAATGCCAGTTATGATGGGAAATCTAAATAGTCTATAAATATTTGAGAGCATTTTATGTGTGAAGGGAGGATGATTGTTACATTGACAACATTTCTTGTGGAAAGGGAGAATGGTTGTGTTAGTATAAACTATTGCGGTTTATGTTATAGTAGTATATTTTTATCCCATATAAAACAATTTATTATATCTATATTTAATAAAATCTTTATTTAAATAGATCATTGTGTTAATATGCGTGCCTTTTGCTTATATAGTAGATAATTTTGTGTATGGAGTATTTTAACTCATGCACGGAAGATTAAAATTGCCGGTTCTTAAAAGTTATAAATTAATGTTCACAATCAAAGATGACATAGGAAAAACATCTTGATAATTGTAGCGCAAGATTAAATATAATTTGATCTTAATTATGAGAGTGGTAATATTTCAACTTCTCGTGGTAGTATATTTTGTATGTATTGAACGAACCAATTAGAGATGTTTGTTTATGTTCTAAATATTAATAAACAACTTCTCTAGTCCATTACATGTACTTGTACTCTTAATCTTGATATAATTATTATGATCTATTTGGTTTGATTTATTATTTTAATCTATTAAAAGATGAGACTATTTTATGAGTCAATATATTCCTAATAGATTGGATGATAACAAAATACTTAGTAATAATAATTAGTTGATAGAACCATGTCTTGAACTTGAGGTAGAAGACACCCCTTTATGGTTGCTTGTAAGTTTTTCACGTGAAAACTCTGCAGGTAGATTTTATATCTGTCATGTGACATAAGTTAAGCATTATAACTAAAGGATTAAATTTATCAATGAATTAAATTCTTCAGAATTAAATTTGTCAATGAATTATATTCATCAGAAATTTAATTTAATTGATTGGTGTCAGTAGTTCTAACCTGGAAAATTAAATAAGATGTAATGATAGATTTCAAAATTAAATTGAGGAGTGTAATTACAGATTTTTAGTGGAGGAATTTTTAATTTATTATAATATGATTATTTATTCTTACCGAATTAATATCATAATTGAAAGACTCAAATAAATTTGTGGTCCCTACAATGCTTGATTAACTAATATTTTTGAAAAAAAAAAAGAAATTTTATAAAAGTATTTTTTTTAATTATTGGTCTTCTATTAATAAGGAAAGAGTGAATTAAAAATCAAACATTATGGTTGCATTAAGGCCAAAAATATTTTGGCATTAAACCTGTAAGAAGGGCAAAAACGTTTTGCCTCTTTCTCTTTCCTTCTTTAGTAGAAATTGGTAATAAATAGGGTCTGATTTTTGAATGAAGTTTATCCTTTTTTTCTTAAAAATAATCACTTGCCACTCAACTGTTGATTGAAAAAGGTTAATTCAATTTTGGTAGAAAATTGTAGACCTGACAGGCAAGGCAAATAAGGCATTAAACGAATTATGTGAAAACTTCAACAAGTAGCTTTCTAATTTTCGTTTTTGATTATATTATCTAAACGTTATATAATTTAGATTGATCCTTGTTAATTGCTTCCGTTGTACATGTTCTAACAGGTTGTCGTATCGAGGAGTTAAAAGAATCTAAACAATCATTTTGTATTTTAGGGCTTGAGAATGTTTTGAACTCTGATGAGGCAAAGAAGGCAACCATGAAATATAAGAAATACATTCGTACAATAATGCTAGGATGGAGGTATTGCGATGCTGATAGGCCAAAGGTTGAAGAGGAGATACTAGATTGCCTTCAACCTAATACATGCCTTCAGGAATTGCACATCTTTTTTGTAACACTCTGCATTTTTGGGCTAAAATTTGAACCGTCATTCCTACGTGTGTAAATTCTCATTCAAAGATATGGATATGAATACATGTGTCATGATTATTTACCTAGTGTGTGAAGTGCTATTGAGGTAAAAAATGTTCATAGGAAGCACTTAGAGCAAAGTCGAGTTGAGAACACCAGTATCGATTTAGTTTAAGTATCTGATTCTACAAGGGTCAACTTTAAACGAATGTAATTCCTAGAATATAATGATCAGGTTTCCTACTATATATCAAATGAAAGATCTTTGAGTCTTCTTTCTAACACATGTAATTTCACCTTAATCCGATATCAGAGTAGGAAGTTATGCTCATTTTACTTCGGAGTGTTCGTCTGTCAATAAGGTGACGACTTGAGTGCTAAGCTGTCAATTAAGTGACGAGCTTTCAACCTCGTCGTCAACCTTAACCAGAAAAACACCTGAATCATTAAGAGAAGGTGATGACTAAGTTTATAAAGCCACCAACTAATTGATAAACTATCAACTAAGTCATCAACCTTAACCAACAAGTGTCCAAGTCCAGTTAGAGGTTGATGACTAAGTTGATAAGATAACAACTATAAGTCATTAACTGAAAATTTCTGTAATTTTTATTCTGTTTTCATGGGGTAATTTGGTCTTTTCCTCGCATCAAACTCCTCTTTCACGAATTAAAACCTCCAATACACGCTATTTTGCCCCATTCTCCATTAGTTATCACACATAAACCATTACTCTCTTCCAAGAATAAGAAATTCAAGCTTCGTTCCCCAAGAACTCCAGAATTCAAGTTTCAATTTCAAGTTTTATTCAAGAAGTCATCTAATTGAGGTATGTGGGGTATTCATCAATTTCAATTTCAAGCTTTCTTCAAGAAGTCATCTAATTGAGGTACGTGGGGTATTCATCAATGGGTTCCTTCCACCCATTGAGACCAAAAATCCCTTTTTCAATTTAAGTATGTATTTTATCCTATTTTAGAAAATTATCCATGCAACTTATGAATTTAATCCATGTTTTCTTAGTAATTTGATTTCAAGTCATGTCAACATGTTTTCCCCATAAAAATTAAATTATTTCGTGCTTTGAATTTCAACTACTCATGTCATATTCAATTGCTCCCATGTCAAATTATCACATATGAATTAAACCATGTGAAATTGTTATCCTCCCAAGTTTAATACATTCATATATTCAAATTCATGGACTTTATCAATTTAGTGACACATATTATATTTTGGGTCTTTGAATTTGGACTTTATGTTTCTATTTCAAGTGTTGCTATCGAATTTTGTAATCATTCAATGCTTGCGGGTGATGAACACCCGATACCTATGTATTTACTTACGTTTTAGACCTTCTAAGTAATAAGTCAGTCAACTCATGATTTTATAGTTATACTCAGTTTGTTATGACCATGATAAACACTATCAGTTTACATGTTTATGATTACTTCAGACTCTGCATGCACTGTTGTTTTCAAAATATCATAACCTGAGTTTATTAGTTATCAGTGCATGTACCAGTTAGTATTTCAGTGTCTTTCAATTGGGAGTAGGATTTGGCACCGAGAGGGAACTGTAGGTTCAGCGCATCCTACTTCCCAAAAACTACGTGCCACCGTAGGTTTAGGAACCTCGCAAGAGAGTATCCCCTTGCCCAATATGGGCTCAGTTTAGTGATCACTCCAGTTCAGGTTCTACTTCGATGGAAAGGATAGAACAACCCTCCTCAACGTGGGACATTGGACTCCATGATAACTCACATGGTTTATGTCAGTTACATGATAGCTCTTACAGTTTCAGTCAATCCTCCGTCAATCTCAATTCAGGTTTGCCTGACCAAGTGATCAGATTTCAGTATTTATTCAGTTAGTTTACAGACTATTTCAGTTATTGAGATATCAATTATTCAGTTATTCAGATCATGTCAGTACATGCTATACTTGGTCTTGCATTCTCAATTTTACATGTTCATGTTTTCATGCTCTACATCCATACATGATCCTCTGTTCAGTTTTACAGCATGTTCAGCTTACATGAGGTTTACATACAGTGATTCATGTTTCTATCGCTACCCAGCTTACAGAATTATTTTCGGCTCATGATTTATAAATCTCACTATATCTTACAATTTTCACGTATAGCCATGTTTTAAATGTTTGTTTCAGCAAATAACTTGCATCCTTAGTTTTAAAGCATGTTTTAAATATTTTCATGATTTAGTGTATGTCCTCATATACTTAGTACATTCCAAAGTACTGACCACATATATGCGTTTGGGGCTACATTCCTTCACGATGTAGGTACTATATGTAATCCACAGACCAGGGTCAGACATTTCTCAGCATTCAGCCAGCAGGTGATAAGTTCTCCTATTTTGGAAACTCCAGTCGGTTGTAGTTCATATACTGTATTGTTATTATTGTTATGTATTGATTTGTGGTAGTTGGAGGCATGTCCGAGCCACCTACAGTCAGTATAGTAGAGGCTTCATAGATATTCAGTCAGAGTCATGATATGTAATTCAAGTTCGTTTTATCATGTTGTAAACTTTATCAGTATTACATAGGGGTGGGCATTCGGTACTTCGGTTCGGATTTGGGTTTTTTATTTTGAATTTCGGTTATGAAATTAGGTGTACCAAAAATCGAACCGAATTAGTTCGGTTCGGTTTGGTTTATTTATATTTCGGTTCTGTTTTATTCGGTTTAATAATTTTGGTTTTTCAGTTTTGGACCTATTTAATGGGCTAAATTATATTTGTAAATCGAACTAGTTTAACTTTCTTACGTTAAAGAAAAATCAATATAAACTTGTAAAATTTTCTAGGTGACAAATAAGAATAATCACCTCCAATGCAAAAATTAGATAGAGGACTATATATTAACTTCCGGTTGCAAAAATTAATGAAAAAAAAATAACTTTTAGTTTGGATTGATGAATGTATTTAGATTTTGGGGCTTTGGGTTGTTGGCAGTAGTAGGTTGTAGCTAAAACCTAATAGCTTATGGCTTATATATTATAAATATTAAATAATAAATACATATTATATATATTAATATATATATATATATATATATATATATATATATATATATATAATAATTAAAAAAAGTATATATTAAAAATTTTGGTTTAAATCGAAAATCA
This sequence comes from Capsicum annuum, assembly GCF_002878395.1. Lineage (NCBI taxonomy): Eukaryota > Viridiplantae > Streptophyta > Magnoliopsida > Solanales > Solanaceae > Capsicum > Capsicum annuum. The sequence goes on from NC_061112.1 coordinate 138,258,614, forward strand.
AATTACGTTAACCTAAAAATGGAAAACTGAACCGAAATATCGAATTTATAAAAAAAAAAAAAACCAAAACCGAACCGAAAAACCAAAACCAAAAAACTGAAATAATTCGGTTCGGTTCGGTATTTTAGTTTTTTGGTATTTATGCCCACCCCTAGTATTACATTCATTCAGATTTTCTCATGATTATGTTTCCGCTCAACAAATTTAGTTTTTATTTACATTATAAATTAGTTGCTCAAGTAATATGCCTGATTAGCTCGGGATTACTTGTGGTTCTAAATACTGTGTTACGACTAGGGATTAATCTCGGATCGTGACATTTTTTTTACTGTGGTTTAGTATGTTATGCATCTGCATAAATTGTCTTGTTTTGCCATCGGTTGGGGATTTAAGGAAGGGGGGTTATTGATGATCGTTTTCGTAGAAGTTATGACAATGATGTATATCACACATTCCCAAACTAGAGATCCCGATAATTTCTGATATGCGTGGCCTAAAAGAGTGATAAATGGTGACTTTCCTTGCCTACCTCGTAGTAATAAGAAGTTGCCCCCAACTTATTGTCCTTGGATGACTTTCATATTTGTTTTCTCTCAAAAATTTGGAAATAAGTGGTTGTGGGGAAATTGTGGTTAGTTTCAGATAACTCATGTGCCTTCTATACTAATTGATCTTTTAAAGATATCAGTGAAGGATGAAGAAGATAAAAAGGTTAACCCAAAACTAGATTGGTATGTACTTTTTACTCTGTTAGGTATTACTTGTTCTCTTTCTCGTAATCCCATTCTATCTTCTTCTTTTTTCTAAGCAGTCCCATGAATGTTTTTTCCTTTACCTAGATTATCACACATTGAACATTTCGAAAGACTATTTTGAGAAAAGTTCTAGAATTCATTCCCCAAACCAAAGTGAATGCCATTTATATCCTAATTGGTTCTTCAAATTTATTTTATACCTTTATTGGATTTCATTCATAACATGTTTTTAACAATTCAAATGCTGCTTATGAAGATAACAAAGGCAAATGCACTCATTTTGTAGTAGTTCTCCATCCAGAGATATGGATGGATAGCATTCCAAGTTGGAGGCTAAACATTCATATTGCATATCTCAAATTTACCAAAAGTATTTGTGATCTAGAGGGGTAACTGAACTGATTGAGTGAATGTGGTTGAATTTTGAAAAATGGCAGTGGATTTTACTGCTTTTCTTGCTTGGGAGAGACAAAATTGAGATGAATAGTAAGCCCCAAGTAAGGTCATTTAATCATTTGAGATAAGAAGAGCATGTGTTTTGTAAATTGGCTCGTGCATATGGCCCAATGGCTTAATTGCTGCCTCGTTTTCAGGAGCTTGTGTTCCATTAATAGATTGACACTAAACATGTCTGGCTTGTTGGCCCTGTAGATTACAGATTCCATAATCGCACCGCAGGTCCACACCTAATTAACAAGGAAACTTACTGTACATATTTCTGAAACTGTTGTTTTCTAAGATACTCCAGATGAAATTGAAGATGCGTAAAAAAAGTAGTTTATAACTTTATATAGCTGTGCACGAGGGGCTCATTAAGTTATTTTCAGACAACTTTGTGCCAGATAAGGGGTAAATTAAGTTAGTGGATCAATTTTAGAAATACTGAAACACACTTAAAGAAAATGCATCTTATTATAGGCTTCTTGTTGGAAAATCCAAGCTCGAGCAAGTTAAAAAAGTCTTATTTAGGAACCTGCAACTGTCTTCCTAAGTTGTAACCCATGAGATGCATATCCAGATTGATGAAACATAGCTAGGTAGGGGCAGAAGGGAGTCAGATAACCCAGATAGAGAGAAAGATATACGAAGTTTTGAGTATAGTCTATTCAATTTCTGTAATATATATTTCTAACACAAGTACAAAATTATCCATGTACAAAATGCGGTAATACTATACAGTTAATGGAGATGGAACTTCCATATTAGCAGGAGAAAACATTCAGGAGCAAGCTTCTTGATCTAATCAGGCTCCTAAATCCTCCTTCCAGCCCCTTTTCAAAGCTGTCAAGTTGAGCCTCAAAAGTCTCCACTTTTGTTTCCAAGATCGTACTGTTTTCTAGGCCTTCATGTTCTGTTCTTCCATTGTGTATCAGTTTTGTAACCAATGACCATTTTGGCTGCTTCGGCTTCAAAAGTGGCACAGAAAAGAAGGACGAGAGCATTTGGAAGATTAAAATGCAAACTACATTGGCTTCCCTTAGTGCTCTAATCACTGCTATTGTCTCCTGATCTGCTTCCAGGAATGCTGCAGTGTAAGTCTCACAATGCACTTGCTTCAAAGCCAAGACTAATCTTTTGGTTTCCTTCTTCATTTTCTTGCTGAAGGTAGTGAATCTAGCAATTCCAGCTTCGGCACTGGCATCTCCTTTTCCTCTTCTGAGTGAGGACTGAAGAGCTCTTACATTTTCCTTATACTGAGAGACAAATTCCCTTGTAGTGCTACAAACATCAAGAATTGTTACTGATTTTTCCAATAACTCCTCAAACCATTTCGCGTGTTGGTGTTGGGAGAGTATCTGAAGAGTTTGACAAGAGTTAAGAAGATCATCCATGCACTTCTGTAACTCCTCCAACCTGAGCAAACCGTTACAAAATGTCTCTGCTGTTGGTACAACTGATGTCTCCAATCCACTGAGCTTATTGAGCACCTCTTCAACTCTCTGAGTTGTGGGGTGTGATCTAACGAGCAAACTGATTGATCGAAAGGGCTTGGTTTTTGAACAAGGAAGAGCAGCCATAGCTTTTTTGGTTTTACTTTCTTCTTTGTGAGAAGAGAGACTATATTTGGTGAGCAATGAGCATCAACTAAGGACGTTTATATAGGTCGGTATGCACCAAAAGGGGGACGCTGAGCTTGTGAATTGTAATGTGGCCATGTGGGTGTGCCTTTTAATGTGGTGAAATGATATACATTTGGCAAACAAAATCTCTAATAATTGTCATATCTGTAGCCTACACTGTCGTTGAATTAAAGAACTGTGTGACTTTGCCTTCATATGGGGCTTCAGTTACCGGTCATCTCACTCCTGGCAGCCAAGAGTTGCGCCATTGCTACAGGATGGCAATTAAGAATATGTCTACCATGTGGCTCCATTGACGCGGTATTCAATTTGCACACGAATGGCACATCGGCTCAGAAACTTCGTGGTTAATAATAAATTGTGAAGAGTGTAAACAGATGTGGTGCTAATTAAGAAGTATAAATGAAACAAAGTGGTATGGTTAATAAATTATAGCTGTGCACGAATGGCTTGTTCTTCTAATGTTCCCTGTCATCCACAGATAACATAAGGTGGACCTTTATACAACACGTTTTTGTTAATGCTAAATGTACTTTATCTTAACTTGCGTCAAACATTTTTTCCCTACTATCAGTTAGAAGTAGACAAGTTTTAGAGGTTTCTGGTGGAGGATATACTATGCTAGAGGTTGGTACTAGGCAGCTTCTATTTTCTTCCCTCTTAGCTGGAATGGAATTGATTTCTCGTCCTGCTGTCCTTATGAGAATTAGACAGTGGTAATAAGTTAGTCCAGCAGATGTTAAAGAAACAACATTGAACATTCATTTTTCCTAAATCAAATTGAATCCGCACCATATGCTATAAGATGAAAGAGATTCATTGATCACTAGGTCACACATTTGGGTCTCGCACATATATTTTGTTTTGTTACTACATCTACTTTATGTATGATTTATTTCCAAAATTATCCTTTATAAATATTGTATATACTAATACAATTTTATCATCATGAATTCTTAGCCAAGAACTTCAATATTGTGTTTCTAATAATTAGTGTTAAATAAAGATGATAATGATTTATTTGTATCCCCAAAAAAGATTATGGATATAAATACCCCTTAAAATAAACCAAACAAAAAGGGAGACGAATCTTGAGATTTCACAAATCACAAAAAAGAGATGGTGGTGTGGTTAAGAAGATAATGACGAATATAGTTTATTTAAGTGTGCACGAGTGGCACGTTGCGTTGATGTTTCCTCCATGTTTTCTACCAAGAGAATCTCGAAATTGATGCGTGTATTACATAAATAAGTTCTTAGTAATCCCTCTCTTTCAAAATAGTTGATTGACTTGGCATTCATCTTAAGCAAACATTTATTAGGTATTTCTATTATCAAATTAGCCTTATTACTTATATTTTGGAAAATATTATTTGAGTATATACACTTTATTTAATTAGTTAATTTAATCATAGAGATAGTATTGGAAGAACTTGATAATATTCTCTTCATTTCATAAAAGGAATAACTACATTAAAACTTTTTTTTTTTTTGAAATAAGACCAACTAAAATTGAGTAATTGTTTTGGTTTGCAAATCTTATTGCAAAAGCTTGAGTATCTTCCATTCTATTTGTATCCTACTGGAGAATCTGAAGTGAAATAGATTTCACTCAAAAGTATTTAATAAGTTGTTGGTTCTATCATAAAAATCGTTTTTTGCTTTTCTCAAGATTAATAAACAACTCTCTTGGGCACATGCAGGGAAAATTTCGAAAGTTATTGTCACGACCCGACCCAAGGTCCTGGCTGCGATGGGTATGCTGAACCACATAGGTCCGAGATACCCCTGTCACGTCCCAACCCACTAGTCGTATTGTCCGCTTTGGGCCCAAGCCCATACAACTTTAAAACTCATCACTAGGGAGTAAGACTCTCTTACTTATATACGCAGCATCCTCTTGTGTTTGATGTTTCCTGTGCTTTGCCGATGTGGAACTCCTTCCTAAATTGGGGTGTTACAGTTATTGATTATAACAACACTAAGAAGTCGAGCAGATAGGAATATTTTGAGAATACCCTATTACAGCTTTGGACTGCATCACCAAGTGTGAGGATTTTCATCTTTTACTTTTGTTCCTCCTACCGGACACGTTTCAGCTTCATCCAATTTAATATACACCCATATAGATATGTATAATTTGAACAAATAATGGAGGATAAAATATCAATAGCTTAAATAACACCTGGGATTTTTTTTAATCCCTCCCTAGGAGCTTTCACCTTTATTGGTCGCGCTTAGTGATTCGAGCTCAAAACCTTATGGTTGAAAGTGAGGACTAATTACACAAAGGACGCAACCTGTGAGGTCACATAGTTTTTAAGCAGTTTGTAGAAATCATTTATAAACTTACTGTATTAAAACTGTAGAACTCCCTGGAGTTAAGAAGATCAGATAATTTTTATGTTGTAGGCTCGCATATAAGTGGTTACCAGAAAAATGAGTATTCATTTGAACATGTATGTTATATTTATGAAGGAAATTAGTATAAACTAACTTGTTTATGCATATACTCAGTATGTTACGCATATGGTCTACCAGATTTTTGTGCCTTGAAAATTAGAAAGATAGACAAGAGAAAGACTAGGTTTGTCGGTATAACTTTGGTAAATGTATATATTTCTCTCAGTATATGTGTAATTACAAAATTGTATCTTTACATTGAGTTCATAAGCATATCCTACAAATATTTGGATGCTTATACGATGCAATACTATTTTCATTGGCAGGAAACCAGATTTAGTAATGTGCTCCTTGATCTAATCAAGCATCTAAAGATGTTGTCAAGACCATTCTCAATGCATTCAAAATGAGCTTCCACTGTTCCCAATTTGCTCTGCACAAATTGGATCTTCTCCACTTCATTAGGACCACACTTGGAAAGACTGCTTAATGCAACATCAGCGCTTTCTATCTCATTCACATTGTCTTGTTCTCCGCCCTTGTTAACGAATCTTGAAACCAAAGACCATTTGCTAACTGGCTTAGAATTCGGGGCTGACAAGAAAACCAACACCATTTGGAAAACTGAAATTCCTATTGTGGTGACTTCTCTTAGCATTCTGATAACAACTGAGACAAGTTGGTCATCAACTTCCATTACAGCAACAACCTCCTCGTGATCCATTTTCTTCAAAGATGTGACTAAGTTTTTGGCATCTTTTTTCATCTTCTTCCTGAACGAGGTGTAGTTGGTGATGCTCAAATCTCCCTTTCTCCTCCTCAACAAGGACTGAACATCTTTAACATTTTCTTTAAACTGTGACACAAGGTCCCTTGTTGTGCCACAAACATCGAGAAATCTCACGGATTTATCCAAGATTTCATCGACCCATTTCTTATTTTGGCACTGAGAAAGGGCTTGAAGTGTCTGAGGCAAGTTAAGAAGATCACCCATGCAATTATACACCTCCACCAAACCAAGTAGGCCATTGTAAACCGCTTCTGCAGTTGGTGAAGCAGACAACTCCCAAGTTTTGAGCTTGTTGAGCTCCTCTTCAATTATCTGGGTAGCTGGATGTGATCTGCTTGGCAAACTGATGGATCTGTTATTGGATTTCGAAGAGAAACTTGCCATTTTTACTCTTAATTTCCTTCTACTTGGATTTGGGGATGATCAAATGGCTTTGAAACTCACCCTATTTATACCAAAGTTGTATAGAAAGGGAAAAGAAGCAGAGTTCGGTGACAAGAGAATGGGCGAGTTCGGTGAGCTTGTTATGCTTCAAAAACACAATTTTTTAAATATTGTTGTGTTCTAGAGGTTGCCACTTTGCATTAGCCTATTGCTTCTTATTGATGAAAGATGTCTCAGCAAATACGTGGCTTTTTAATGTTGTTTTGGTTGGAGGACCCATAGTTTGTCAATGGCCAGTAACAGCAAAGCTACATTATTAAATTCAGATGAAGATCTGTTATTGGAGATTTTTTATAGTTCTTTTTCCAATAAGAACTTTAATAAAGAAAGACTATATATTGAAGGGATAAGGGAACTCGAGTGCTACTGTGGCAAAGGTGATAATAATATTACACGTATGGCTTGTTGGTTACCTTCCTCACATGAAAACAGGATGACCCATAAAAATGTGATTAGTATTTTCTAGAAAAATCTTCTTATTTTATATGACCTGTTATAAATCAAACGGGAGAGCCATCACTCTGAGTCGCGACTTCACGCGTAGATTTCATGGCTGGGCCCAGTTGGTCACTAGCCGGCACCCCTCTTGGATCCAGGCCACCACTCCGAGTTGCGGCTCCACGCGTAGATCAATCCTGCCAATATTTATTTATATAAATCAGCCTCGTTGGTCACTACTACTAGCACACCACTCCAAGTAATATAATAATATTATAACAACCTAGTTGGTCACTACTACTAGCACAGAGTGCCACCACTCAAAGTAACGGTCCAAAGCGAGTGCCACCACTCAAAGTAACGGTCCAAAGCCATCACTTCGAGTAATGGTCCACGCGTGGGACTCTCAACAAACAAGAGCACCAATGTTATAAACCAAATGGGAGATCCCAACCCAAAAGACTAATTTGATGGGTGGGAGAACCCATTTGGTCTATATACCCATTAACATTTTCTATTTTTCCAATGTGAGATAATTGGTTCATATCATCGCCACTGTAATTACTGTTTACTAGGCTATAACTCTGATTAATATATGATTGCATCGTAGGCGATCCATTAACCTAGTTGACCTGTTACATTATTTGTGCAACAAAATCCAATCATATGCTTATTTATTTAATTGATCTAGTTATGAGATGGCATGACAGGATGATCTAGAAGAAGGCACGAGTAAATACAAGGCTCCCTTCCTCCCGGGCATTGCGCCAGTACAACTACCTCATTTGTTAGTTTTATTTCAACAATTTTGTCTGCAAGTACATGCCTATCTGAGGTTGTCTTAGCTGGAGGAGTGAGATTCTTCAACACCAGAAGGAGACAGCAATATGATTATATAAATAAATCATCTGCTCATAATGGAGATTAATGTTAATGAAATACTACTAACTTTTTAATTGTACACGAATGGAAGGTTGGATTTGTGTGTCCATATAAATATACATTGTCTGATCTGGAGAATACAACCCTCTTCTTTATAGATGTGTCATCGTGGTAAATCAACAATTCAGTTTGTTTGTCTTTTTTTTTAAATTATTAAGTAGGTGTGGTTATTGTTTATTTATAGGATTACACTCGAGTAGTTTATGAACCATACACGATTTAATTTCTAATAGCAGATGCTTTATTATAATTGTATCCCGTTTTGTGATGAAATACTCCTAGCTAAGAACTTTGATTTCTTCCTGATACTTTAATTTGATATTGATAAAGACAGATTTTGATATGGTTTATTTGTATTAGCCCAAAAGAAAAATGGAAAAATACCCTTTTTAAAACCCCAACAGAAAGGAAGAAAAATGGATCAGCATTTCAAGGATTTGAGATGTAATTAAATAGGAGAAAAATCTCACTAATCAATAAAGGAGATTCAGTGGTTAAGATGATAGAGACAAATAATATTGTTTTACTAGTTAGATGTGCACGAGTGGCTTGTCATATTGATGTTTCCTAGCTAGCTCCGTGATGTCTACCAAGAGAATCCTCATAAATTAATGCTTAAATACAGCTAATACCTTATAGTCCAATAGACCAGTCCTACCGATCATGTTCATGATATTAAATATTATAGGTTGAATCAGTTGATTACCTTAAAGAAATTACTGAATTAATTGGAAGGTTAGGACTAAGGAGATCCCAAGTTAAGTAATTCGTCATCATGAGATCATCATCTCCATGGCACTTTACTTGAACTTGTAACATTAAGTGCCTTGGTCATTTTTAATTAAGGTACCTTTGTTATTAGGTTTATTGACAAATCATGAAGAGTACTAGTGGAATTCATGGCTTGAAATCGTTGTTTGCTAGAAACTTATGTACTTGAAATATCTCTGCTATATGTGAAGGAACAGCAAAGTATTAACTTGGTTCATTCAGATGAATTTCGTGGATTTAACTAAAGAATATATTTAAGTTCATTGCCAGATTTTTATTTGATAAAAACAGAAAAGAGAGACACAGTTTGTAAGTATAACTTTGATAAAGGTATTTATACATATCAATCTGTATATGTGTAATTACAAAATTTGTTTCTTCACAAGGCTTTCATAAGCAAATCCTACAATATTCGGATGCTTATGCGATACAAGACTATGTTCATTGGCAGGAGGCAACATTTAGTAGTGTGCTTCTTGACCTGATCAAACATCTAAAGATGTTGTCCAGACCATTCTCAATGCATTCAAAATGAGCTTCCAGATTTTCCAACCTGCTCTTCACAAACTGGATCTCCACAACTTCATTAGGACCACACTTGAATAAGCTGCTTAATGCAACATCAACACTTTCTATTTCATTTACATCGTCTTGATCGCCCTTGTTAATCAATCTTGAAACCAAAGACCATTTGCTAATTGGCCTAGAATTTGGGGCTGACAAGAAAACCAACACCATTTGAAAAACTGAAATTCCCATTGTGGCAACTTCTCTTAGCACTCTGATAACAGCTGAGAAAAGTTGATCATCAACTTCCATTACAGCAACTACTTCCTCATGATCCATTCTCTTCAAAGCTGTAATTAAACTTTTGGCTTCTTTCTTCATCTTTTTCCTGAATGTGCTGTAGTTGTTTGTGCTCAAATCTTCTTTTCTCCTCCTCAATAAGGACTGAACCTCCTTAACAATTTCCTTAAACTGTGACACTAGGTCCCTTGTTGTGCCACAAACATCAAGAAATCTCACAGATTTATCCAAGATTTCATCGACCCATTTCCTATTTTGACACTGAGAAAGGGCTTGAAGTGTCAGGGGCAAGTTTAAAAGATCAACCATGCGCTTATGCACCTCCCCCAAACCAATTAGACCATTGTGAACAGCTTCTGCAGTTGGTGAAGCAGAGAACTCCCAAGTTTTGAGCTTGTTGAGCTCCTCTTCAATTATCTGAGTAGCTGGATGTGATCTGCTTGGCAAACTGATGGATCTGTTATTGGTTTTTGATGAAAAACTTGCCATTTTTTTCATCTGTTTTTCTCTTTTGGAGATGAATAAATACCTTCAAAACTCAATCTTATTATACCAAAACTCTACAGAAAGCGACAGCATGTAGAATAATCCTCTAATATAGCGTTGGGATTGCCATATGACACAGTGTGGGCATTCCCTAAGAATTCGGTGAGCTTGTTCTGCTTCAACAACAACAACTAAAAAAAAACATTAATAATTAGTGATTTTTTAATTGTCGTCTTCCAGAGGTTGCAACTTGGCGTTACCTTATTGCTTCTAAGTGGATGAAAGATGTCTCATCAGCACATACGTGGCTTGTTGATGTTGTTTTTGGTTGGAAGAGCTTCACTTTGTCAATTGGTAACAGCAAAGCGCCATGATTAAATTGACATGATGACCTTTTATGGAAGATTCTCGTACGACTTTTTCAACAAAAAAAAAGATTTTATTGAAGGATAAAGTAACTCGAATGCTGCTGTGGCAAAGGTAACAGTGCTATTGAATTTGTACACGTATGATTTGTTGGTCACCTTTCACATACAGGACGAGCCTTAGAAATGTTCGTTACGGTGGTATAAAAACTGACTTGCATATATCTGTTTGAGCATTATATTACTCCTATATATTTGCTTTTTTTTTTTTTCAGTGTGTGTAATGAATAACGTTTATTTATCAAAACTTAGATATGTGATTGCACCGTAGGCATTCCCAAATTCACCTAATGGACCTGATACATTTGTCCAACAAAATCCAATCATTTGTTATTTATTAATACTCATTCTTGTAGTTATGTGACCGGTAATAGGTGCCCTCTTAATTTCCTCCGGGGCATTGCGCCATAACAGCCACCTTCCTCTTTCATTTGTTAGCTATTTTTAATATTGTTTTTCTACAAGTACTTTGTCTGTATGAACATGGCTTTCTGAGGTTGTCTTAGCTGGACGAGTGGATCTCTTTCAATACCATAAGGAGATAGCACCAATAATGAAGCAATTGTTTAATTGTGCACGAATGGAAGGATGGATTTGTGTGCCCATCATAATTAATCTAATTCAGTAACCCACAGAAGTTGTCTAATCTGGAGATTTCATTAATCAATAAAGAGATTCAGTGGTTAAGAAGATAGAGACTGAATAATAATGTTTTAGTTGGGTGTGCACGAGTGGCCTGTTGCGTTGATGCTTCCTTGATCCGAGTAGAATTTCTAGGATTTGACAGAACATGTTTTAAGGCATCCATACTGGAGTACCTGGTAAGTTGCTGCCATGTGACCTGAAGGTCACAGGTTCAAGCCGTGCAAACAACCTCTTGCAGAAATGCAAGGTAAAATTTCGTATAATAAATTCTTGTGGTTCGGTCCTTCCCTAGTCCCCACGCATAGCGAGAGTTTTAGTGCACCGGACAACCATTTTACGTTTAAGGCTTCGTTTTTCTTTGGTTGAACTTAGAAAAATTGACAAGAGAGAAAAAGAGGCACAGCTTGTGAGTACTATAACTTTGATATAGCTATATAGTAAATTTCTCTGTATGGATGTACTTACAAAATTGTTTCTTTTTACACGGATTTCATAAGCATATCCTACAAATATTTGGATATGCTTATGCAATACAATACAGGACAATAGTATGGAATTTTCATTGGCAAGAGACAACATTTAGCAGTGTGCTCCTTGATCTAATCAAGCATCTAAAGATGTTGTCTAGGCCATTTTCAATGCATTCAAAATGAGCTTCCACTGTTTCCAATTTGCTCTGCACAAATTGGATCTTCTCCATTTCATTAGGACCGCACTTGGAAAGGCTGCTTAATGCAACATCAACACTTTCTATCTCATTAACATTGTCTTGATACCCCTTGTTAATCAATCTTGATACCAAAGACCATTTGCTAATTGGCCTAGAAATTGGGGCTGACAAAAAGACCAACACCATTTGGAAAACTGAAATTCCTATTGTGGTGACTTCTCTTAGCACTCTGATGACAACTGAGACAAGTTGATCGACTTCCATTACAGCAACCACCTCCTCATGATCCAATTTCTTTAAAGCTGAAACGAAGTTTTTGGCATCTTTTTTCATTTTCTTTCTAAATGAGGTGTAGCTGGTGATGCTCAAATCTCCCTTTCTCCTCCTCAATAAGGACTGAACATCTTTAATATTTTCCTTAAACTGTGACACGAGGTCTCTTGTAGTGCCACAAATATCAAGAAATCTCACAGATTTATCCAAGATTTCATCGACCCATCTCTTATTTTGGCACTCTGAAAGGGCTTGAAGTGTCAGGGGCAAGTTTAAAACATCACCCATGCACTTACACACCTCCCCCAAACCAACTACACCATTATAAACAACTTCTGCAGTAGGTGAAGCTGAGAACTCCCAAGTCTTGAGCTTGTTGAGCTCCTCTTCAATATTCTGAAATGCTGGATGGGATCTGCTTGGCAAACTGATGGATCTGTTATTGGTTTTTGATGAAGAAGTTGCCATCTTTTTTTTTCTCTTTTTTCCTTTGCTTCTACTTGGGATTCAAAAGTTTGGGGATGATCCAATGCCTTTGAAGCTGATCCTATTTATACCAAAGTTGTACAGAAAGCGACAGAGTAGTCTTACTTTTTAGATAGGCATGTGACAAGAGAATGGGCATTCCCTAAGAGTTGGGTGAGCTTGTTGTGCTGCATGAAAACAAAAGTTTAATCATTGGCCATTCTTTTCATTATGTTGTTTGTCTTCAAAAGGTTGCCACATTGCATTACCTTATTGCTTCTGCGTGATGAAGAAAGATGCCTCAGCATATACGTGGCTTCTTAATGTTGTCTTGATTGGAGGAGTCACAGTTTGTCAAGTGGCCAACCGCATAGCGCCATTATTTTATTGACATCAAGATTTTTGTGGGAGATTTTATTTTCTCTTGATGCTTTTTTCAAAAAAGGTATTTTTTTAAGAGATGTTTCAATTTGTTTGTTCAATTTCATAAATTAAGAGTGATTTACTTTTTCTTTGTCATATTACTATGAATTAAATTTAAAGTTTCAAAGCATCATTATTAAGATTAACTTACTAAAATATATCTTCAAAATTAAAATTCTCTTAAGAAATATGTCAAGTCAACATGAATTGTAAAAAAAATTGGACCCACTTAAATTTTTAGAAATGGAGATTCATATTGAAGGGAGGAACACGAGTGTTGCAATTGTGGCGAGGTGAATATTACAATTGGAACACGTAAGGATTATTGGTTACCTTCCTCTTTTATAGTATTTTTGTAAGCCTAATGACTTCTAATCAATTATGAAAGATAATTGCCCAGGTTTAGCCACGACATACAGATGAGATTATTTTTATAGTCGTTCATGATTATTTTAAATCGAAGGAAATCGACTTTAAAGATTCCAATCTACTTACAAGAAATAAACTCATTGAGATTTAAAGAAGTAACATAACAATGGTTAATGAATTGTGAATATATTGTGTCTAGTTAAATAAAGGAATTGAAGAGATTACGCACCCAGATCAATAAACTATATAGGGCACATTTTAAGTCACAACAAATATATTAGCTAACTCAAATAGTTTATTGCTCCAAATTCCTAAGGTATTAATTGTTTTGAGTGTAAGACAAATATGATGGGCATATGAGTATCACAATGTGGGCATCAAGCTGAGGTGCTACGCTCTTAATTGTTTTGGTTTGGATCGAATCATTTTGAAGTAGATTTATACATTTTTTTTTTTATATATGTTCCCTTCCGATTTGAGCTTCAAACCCGAGGTTTACCTTTTCTCCTTTCAACTTGAGATTCAATTCGGTCCAAGGTTTATTTTTACTTTTCAATTTGAGCTTCAGTTCAACGTACTGAGGTTTACTACACTTTGAAGTAGTGATGAGCTCTTGTCTGTCTCCATGAAGAATGCAATGCATAGACTTGCTAGCTATAAGCATGAACAGACAAAACATTTAACATAACAATAATGTTGAATGAGTTGAATCTGTGCCAATGCAAGAAGCAGTCGTATAAGTAAATTAATGTCTATTCAAAGAACCTATAACCAAGACAAGTACACATCATGTACTGATCATGTTATACATGCATGGGAATTTAATGTTGAAGTGATGAATTGACCATGCACGAATACCTGGTGTGGGTAGTGGGGAATGGTGGAGCCTCAATCTTTCGTCTTTTCATATAATTACAACCAACCAAAAATTTTATATGAATTTGATCCAGATTTTTATTTAGGGAGTAACAATGTGTTTTGAGGTAAGTTAACGGGTTCCAACAAGCCATTCGGCCGCTTTCAATAATTACATACATATACCTACATATTGAATAATTTTACATGAAGTTGGCTTTTAGTTAACTCCATTCTCTAAAATTCTTTTATGTTGTCAATAAACATAATTTAAATTTTTATAGAACCATTCTTAAGCATATGTACGTGCAAAATGTCTTAACATTTGGTTTTAAGGAGAAAGCAATGAGTTGGTTGTTTCCAAAGAATTTTATTACATGGGCCTTTAGTGACATAATGTAACATGGACATTACACTGAAACATCACATTCTCAGCTCTCATGACAAATACTATAAAATATGGGCTTAGATTGGCCCAACTATTAATTTCTATTAAGAGGCCAGGTACATTGAACTTGTATTCAAAAATGTTCAACTCGATTCTCCTGCTAAAATTAGTATAAACAACGTATATTTTCATTAGTTTGAAGCTTAATTACAAAAATTTTCGATATTTTGTATTATTATTGAAAATTTCATTTTGAGTCTGTCGAGATACATAATTAGTTTTAGATACATTCAATGAAAATGCATTTTTTTTCTTTGTAAAGATACATAATTAGCTCCCGGTACTTTTTTTTTTTTTTTTTTTCTGATTTTGAGTCTGCCAAAATACACAATACATCCGAAGAGACATTTTTTTCTTTGTGAAGACACATAATTAGCTTCCGATATATTTTTTTCAATTTTGGGTCTGTCGATCTACATAATTAGCTCTTAATACATCCAACGAAGATATATACTTAGTTGATATTTTTATAATTATTTTGTAAGGGGGGAGATTTTTGTAAATATGATAAGTTAAAGATGTATATTTATGTTATTTTTTCCCTAAAACGCAAACAAAATCTTCAACGTCACCATTCCACTCAATTGTCTATTCTTTTCTAGCTCTTTGTTTAATTTTTCATTGTTGTTGTTTATTTAGTGAGTCATTGATATATAATTAAAATGAAAACTCAAGCATGGAATGTCAGGATGGCCGAGTGGTCTAAGGCGCCAGACTCAAGTTCTGGTCTTCGTAAGAGGGCGTGGGTTCAAATCCCACTTCTGACATTTAATTTTTTCTTATTTTCTACTTAAAAATCACATATTCACAACTTAACTTAATCTCATATCATTAAGACACATTTGAATAATATAAACACATTCCATTGAGGAAAATAATTTATTTTCTCATTTATACCAACTACTAGTATATTTTTTCAATTAACAAGAATTTATTTATGCTAGACCCATTATTTGGAAATACACTGGACCCACTGTGTACGCCGGGTATAATATTGTTGTTGCTTGTAATCTCCTTTTTTTGGGACGGTGCCATCAGCCATGTGAGTGAATTAATCGAGAATTAAGTTAATTGAGAAGAATTAGACAAGACCAACAGAAGATAAATTGGTATAAATGACAAGACAACATTCATGTTATTGTCTCAAATTAATTGTTACTTGATCCATTTGATAATCATGTGTATCTTTTAATTCTTTCATGCTCGATAAATGAGTGTCATCGTAGTCTTTATTTGAAAACAACATATGGAGGTTTGAATTATTAGTACATTAAAATATTATTTCTTCTATTTCATCTTTTCTCAGTGCAGCAAGTAACTACTGAAATCGAGAAGATTCTAGAATATAAAAAACTATGAACCACGATCTACTATGATCCCTTGTATACAAACAATTTGGTGCGAACCAACAGCTTGGAGAAAAGCTTCTTTTTTTAAAAAAAAAAAAAAAAAAAGAAAAGGGAGAAGCACGAGCATTGAATTGAATACACTTAAGAATATGCTGCATTAAATAAAATGAGTAATTTTTTGATTAAAATTTAGTCCACTAATACAATATTTAGTTGCATAATTTAAATTTAATTTCACTTAATACATGAATAACTTATACATCGTAGAATGTATTATGTTATATTTAGAAAACCATGTGATTACTTATACATGATTTAATAACACATGAATAAGAGAATTAAGTAACTTAACTATCCCTCAATCATTTTTATTAAATTTCTCTTTTAGTTCCATTTTAAATCTAATCTCTACAAATTTAATCATTATGCTACATTTAATTTGCCAAATTCCTTTTGCTTTGCTTATGTGAATCAATTGCTTAAATATCATTTTCTCTCATATATTGGTTGATAGCTTCAAAGGTGAACAACATTTATGCTATTCTGTAATTGTTCAATTTACGGGCAAATCAATTTAAATAGGAAAAATTATTTTCAAGTAAATATATAATTTGAAAATCCAAAACTATATTATCAGTAGTCTATGTTGCTCTTATATAGTGTGCTTCACATTTTTTTATTCTAATTTTTTTTGTATAATATTGCAATTATTTGTTATTTTAAATTTTTCTTGATCAAATAGACTCAATTTAATAATAAAATATAATAAATGATCAACTAAACAGAGTGAGAATTATTATTTATATTTTAGTTTTTTTATAAGATCGCGCAAAAGGTGAGAAATTTGATCAGTTAAATGAAGTAGAAGATCTCACAAAAATTTAAGGGTATAATTGTGAAGAAAATTTTGTAGAATTTTAAATTCAAACACAATACATGATATATCTAATTTTTAAACAATGAACCAACCACTTGATAAAAAAATAATCCAAACAATATAATCCCTACATTACTAATCTTTGCATTGTTAGTTATGTTTGTATTAGTACTGGTGAGATATTTCTTGTTTAGTATTTGATTTGGTGTATTAAAAATAACATGCATTACATAAATTTTTTATAAAAATACTCTCCACAAATATGGTGGAAAGGACGTTTAAAAGGTTTTAAGGGACAATTTTGTCTTCAATCATACTAGTGTATGCATTAAAACCATTGTACTATTAATACCATAAATTTTGAATTATTAATAATACACACTGGGTTAGTAGCATAGTTGACTGATGTTCCGATGCCCTGTTATAAATTTTTAGTGTTTGGGGTGTAAACAATTTTTATTGGTCTAACGTGATTTTTGAGTGAAACTTATTTATAAATGACCTCCTTTAGTAAATCTGATTAAGCCTGAAATGTCAAATTATTCTATTAGCAATATACGATAGAGCTCATTAGTAACACAAAAAATATACCAGTCCATTTTACTTTATTTTAATACTCTCTACCAAACAAAGCTTATATTTTAATTAACAAGAGAAAGAAGGCCAAGTTGGTCAGGATGGCCGAGTGGTCTAAGGCGCCAGACTCAAGTTCTGGTCCTCGTGAGAGGGCGTGGGTTCAAATCCCACTTCTGACAGACTTGCTCTTTTTTAACTATATCATACTATCTCACGCAGACCTTAAAAAATTAACTATTATAATGTGATCCAGAAATGCAAAGTAGGAAATTAGAAAGAACCAAACAATGGTAATATTATTTATTAGAGTAGTAAAGAGAGCTGTGACAATGAAACCTCCTTACACAGCTTCTTCTTTAATTCAGAAACAAAAAAACTCAACAATACTTAATCCTAATAAACAACAAAAATTGCTTGCTTCCCTAATTTGAATGAGAAAAATTATAACAAAAACTCCAAGCTTTTGAAGGGGAAAAAAAAGAGCCCATTTAGTCGAAAATAGAAATTTATTTGTTCATGCCAGTGGCGTTTTTAACTGCATCAGTCGCCTGTTGCGCCTTGGCCTGCACTTGCTGCCCGGCCTATAAATAGTGTCAACCAAATACAACACATTACTTATCTTTATCTTATTCAAAAGATGTCTATATTAATATCAATGACCAAATTACCTCCTGCACTGATTCTTTGGCAGACTGTGCAGCATTGGCGGCCCTGTCCATCATCTGGTTACCCTTTTCCTGATGCATATATAACAATTTATCACGTGTTATCAGGGGCAGAGTTACATAGTCGGAATAGAATGATTCCGCTTGTGTGAAAATCATACTGTGTATATAAGATAAAAATAGTTTTGTTTGTATATACATAAATTACTCTATTCCTTCGACATAAAGGAAACTCTTAGTGTGGCCACAACAATGATCCAAGAATTGCTTTATGTTGCTTGTACGAGTCCTATATGTGTTGTCATTGCATTTTTTTCCAAAACCATTTATTAGAATTTCGGGTTTCGTCAATGATCTGCGAGCATGCTTAAGGAAAAGTGAATGTACAAGTAATAGCGTGTAAATTACCTGAGCTTGGCCCTTGGTCTGGCCAGCTTGGTAGCTCAAGTTCTGTGAGTTATCCATGATGTTGATATTAAAATTAAGTAGTATTACAGACGGTGAGAAATCAAACTATTTGTTGAAGAACTTAAGAATTGCTTGTTAATGTTTTGTTTGATGAAAACTTCGGTATTTATAGATCTTGAAACCCATTCATTGCTTGACATTTGTTAATCTTGGTTGAAGGGTAGAACCATTCTAGGCCTCAATATGAGGGAAGCAGTTGAGAAAAGTTAGCCTTATAATGAAAAAACTTAAAGTCAAGAAGAATAGGTCTCATTATCATTTGGCACTTCAGAACTGTTTTCTTATGGTGCTTCTTTAATAAGGTCATTCATAGGTGATAACATTAATCATACTTCAATAATAGTTAGAATTAATTGGCACAAGTCACTCAATTAAAGAAATTGCACGAGTTACCTTCAGTATTATTGTCGCCCATTGTCAAAATTGATTTCACTGTAGATTAGTTCGCGGCCTTTAATTCGTCATATAGTATGGTATGGTAATTGAATCAAAATAAACGGACTACAAAGGTCTAATAAAATAATGAGACGAAGGAATGATTGAACTTTTGCTTTGCATATTCACTTCCAAATGTTACAAAATTGGTTTCAAGAATAGGCATATCCTTACAAAAATGTATGCCTTGGACATTACTAATGTACAATATCTTCTAAGGAGTCAGGATATTAAGAAGGCAGACTCTGTTTCTGATCAATAGCCTAGACAAGCACTCTGTGCCAGCCTCAATAGCCTGCAGACCGGTATTTAATGTCTTCAATTTTCTCTGAATCATAGGTACATCAACTTTAAAATCACTGTTGTGAAGGTAAGAACAAAGAGCAAAATCAACGCATTCAACGTCATTGATTGTCCTTTTATCTCCCTTACAAGCCACTGATTTTGTGACAAGCATCTTTGATATCAATGACCACCCGTTTTTCTTCGCCTTTGAAGCTGGCGAGGACAAGAAATAAAGTTGGGATCTTAGGACTGAGATTGTCAAGGCAGATACTTGTCTTAGTACTGCAAGTAGGTTAGATAACGATTGATCTGAATCAACTTGAGTAGACGATTCTATCTTGTTTTCTACTTGTTTTAGTGCTTTGAGGCTCTTGGCTATATCCTTCTTCACTTTCTTTCTTAAACTAATATAGGCATTGAAGGAACTTTGCATGCTTGAATCTCCTACTTTTCTCCTCAATGCTGATAGAAGATCCTGCACGTGTTCTTTCATCATCAAGACTAGTTCCCTCGTCATGCCACATGAGTCTATTAATCCAACAGAGACCTCAAGAGCTTCCTCTGATAATCGTCCCATTTGATGTTTGAGGAGAACTTGTTGAATTGTTGGGGACTTGAGAAGGTCTTGAACACAATTATACAACTCCGCTAGACCTACAAGGCCTTCTTGAATGGTGTTCAAACCAATTAGAGGGGTTGTTGTTGAAGAAAATGATGAGGATTCCCATGTTTTGAGCCTGTTTAGCTCAATCTCAACTCTAAGATACTCCGGCTGTGAACGAGAAGGAAAACTAGTGGACCTAGCGTGACTCGAATTAGCCATCTCTATGTGTTACTATTAGCTGATGCTGAAAGAAACTCAGTGAATGCTAGAGAATGATGCTTGCCTCTACTTATATCTTTGTGTCATTGTGGATCTTTCTAATTTTTTCAATGATTGTAATTATGTCTTTTGGTGCAGCCAACAGCCGGCAACCTATAATTGATTTATTTCTTGGTCTAAAATCGGTTAAATTAGGCTCTAGTCCCTTTCTCCAATAGTGATTCTCATATTGAAATAGTTATATTGTTGCCGCCCCAATCATTATGTGAAACCGGCCTCACTGCCTGAGTTGAAATTAGTACAATGGCATCTAGTAGTTATTCCTACTACAACTCTACCAAGTTTCAACATCACTAGCTGGCTTATCATTCTTGCTGGATACTAAGAAAGGCAAACCTAAACATGTCCCAACAGTAAACTCCTAAGTCCACCAAGAAAAATACAAAGAATGAAATACAGGAGTTTTGTGCTCTTTACGTACAATCATTGAAGTACCTAGATTTTTTCTTATCATTATTTTCTGAAGAGGGTAATGTCGGTCCGACAAACCCACTGCCTCTGGATTTTCTTAGTGGTGGTGTTGTTGGGTCTGTTTGCACATACCTCAATCATTTATCCGGGTATCTCTTACCCCCGGCCCGGGCACATGTAGCAGATTACTTTGCATACCAAGGCCAAGAGAGACGAAAGAAATCACTAATCTGATTATTAGCTAGAGCTAGATGATTACTGTAAAACTATACTCTTAATACAACTACTGAAACTATTGATCAATAGAGCAGTAATTAAGATCAATCTTAGTCTAAACCTTTAAGCTGTTAAACATCATTAGACAGGAATCTAATATCAATTAGGTGATGTTTAGCCAACTATAAACATTCTTGTCTTCATGTCTGTCATTATCATGTGGTTTATTAAACTTAATCACGCTAGTTTTTTGGCCAAAGTATAGGAAAGCACGTTAAGAAAATATAACATAACATATAAGGAAGACATTTTTAATTTAATTAGGTTGACTTTTTAAGTGTTAGATGACCGTACGTACAGACATAGTTCTTCTGTACAGAAGGAATTAAGGACGATTTTACATCTAAATATAATGCACTTTTCTGATCTTTAAAACTTGATAACATCATTAACAAAAGTTTTCTTTTGAGCATTGAGCATTTTTTTTTTCATTTTTTGTTGGCTATTTCCGTTGTGTAAACTACGAATTGATCTGATAAAGAAATAAACATGCATCTTTACTGGGTTAATTGCGTACAACGTCATTTAACTCATAGTATAATCGCAGGAATAATATATGGGCACAAACTGGTGAAGGCTTGGACCGAAATCATCCTATTATATGTAAAAATATATAACTCAAAATGAAGTAAATGCAGAAGACAAATGATGGTTTCTTTAGATCTACTCATATGAATTCAATTTCATTGAGCAAACAGAATCCATATAGGAGTAGTAATTTTTTTCTTTTTTGAACCCTTTTTCGCCGCACAATCATCAATGTATAAAATTCCTATTCTAAAGTCCAAAAGAGACATACTCTAGCAAGTAGCCTTTTATTTTCTGGCAGAAACAGTGAACTTTCAAAATCAATAGCTGGCTAATCAATTTTGCTGGATACATACCAACAATAAAACCAATCAAAGTTGATTATAGTTTGCATGGCAAGAAATTCAATATTAAGGCAGGTTTTAAACAGTGCTAGATTTTGAATAGCCAACATCAAACAAGGACTGTGAATGTGACGGCCAATAATACGTATATGTTACTCGTAGGTCCTTTTTGATGGGGAGCTTTGGAGTAACTGGTAAAATTGTTGTCATGTGATCAGGAGGTCACAGATTCAAGAACAACCTCTTACAGAAATGCAAGGTAAGCTTGCGTACAATATATCCTTGTGGTGGGACCCTTTTTCCGAATACTGCGCACAGCAAGAGCTTTAGTGCACCGGCTATCCTGTTACTCCTAGGCCCTTTTTCAGCGGAAAAATACACTTACTGGACAGATCCACTGCCACTGCTAATAGTTTAACATGAATTGCATGTGATGGCAGAATATGTAGCTTATTCAGGTGACACTGTACATTATTTAAAACAAATTAAATTCCTTCCTCTATTTTATCTGCCTATTTTATTTGGAAAGATCAGATCCATGCCTGAAAATTTGGCTCCTCGTCATTATTTTACTACTCAGGGATGGAGCTATATGATCTACATTGTTGAAAATTATATCGTGTAAATAGGATAAAAATAGTTTTTTTAATATATATAAATTATTGAATCCCCATACCATAAGAGAAATTGCGAATGTATCTTCAAAATTCTTTTAGGTAAATTGTCGAATTCTCTTGACATAAAGAAAATTTTTTGTATCGTGACAGGAGGCTTCAAAAATATATCTTCAAGCCACAACTTCTAATCTTTGTTTAGAGCATATAGATTCTATATAATAACCACTTAGCTTATAAAGTGGATTTACAAAGATGCAATTTTGTTCGTATGATCAGGTTCATTGTCAGGATTGATTAGATTCTCATACTAAATTTTATTGTCACCTTCTTGTCCCTCCAAATTAATTGTTCCTACTAGACAATTGTCATATAATCAACACCAACAAAGCAGCATTCACCGTAAATCCATCACCATTTGAACAATAAAAACTGAAATAATTAAACATGTTTTATCAACATAATGACAATCCTGTTCCTTTGTGGTTGTCATTATCTTGTACTTTTGTTTATGGCTTCCTCAATTCTCACATAAACGTACAAGACATTGTCCTTTATAAGGTAATTAACATATTGAGGATTCCACTCAAATGGTCACAAACTACTGAAACAACAAACGTAATTCATGCATGTGGTATAATTTATTGTTAATTGCAAATAATTATTTGAGCTTAATTCATTGTATTTTGATTATACATTAACCAAATCTGAAGCACTGCTGGCTAAATATCTATAATAATTATTCCATTTGTCAGTACAGACTTCCTTTGCTTTACAGCAGGGTTCGATAGCAATTATTACTTTCAAATTCATGGATTCTGGAACATGCATTATAAACTATAGAATAGTCCTAATTTAAGATATATAGAACCTTAATCCTCCTTTTTAGATCATCATGCTAATTTCATAATTATCATAGCCTAGCTAAATTGTTATGATCAATCACACGTTTCAAAAGGCGGAGGCGTAGCCACGTAGGTCGATGTTTAATATGTCATGTGATGAGACCTAGCCCCATAAAGTTATTTCTAAAAATAAAAATTGAATTAAAATGAACTTTTTAAAAAATTCATAAGAGTTAATTTAAGGTAAAAATAACATAAACATACACCTTAACTTACCATATTTATACAAATTTTCATCCTTACAAAGTAATTACAAAAATCCCGACTAATTATGTGTCTTTGTGGATGTATTATGTATGTTTACAAAGGAAAAACATGCATGTATTATGTATCTCGATAGACAAAATCGAAAAAAATGTATTGGGAACTATTTTAATGGATCTTTACAAAAAAGAAAAAAGTGTATCCATTGGATGTATCGGAAACTAATTATGTATCTTAACAGACCCAGCATTAAAATTTTCAGTAATTATGCAAAATATCAAAAATTTCTGTAATTAACCTTCAAATTGTTGAGATTAACGTTGTTTGCCCTAATTTAAGAGGCTTAACCCGACCCACTTTATTTGAAGTCCAGCCCGTGACCAATTCATGCTCGAATAGTCCCAACTTGGATCCACTATATACATTCTCAAGCAAGAAATTCAAATAAAAAAATTCAGAAATAGCATACTTATTCCCTTAATTATGAGTTTCATAGCAACACTTTCATAATTATATAATATAGCAAGTTGTATTTTGTATTTTTGCAAACTGTAGCTATAAAAATACAAATACAACTGTTTTTACTGCCCTTAATTAACTGATTTAAATATGGTAATAATTCCTTAAATTTAACTGTTAAAGATTATCTTCCCATTAAAAGCCAATCAATCACGCCTTTTTCGTTATATGCTAACAAACCTATTCAAATTCAAAAAACAGCTTCCTTCCTTTCATGACACGTAATCCTTCAAAAAAAAAAATCGATTCAAACTAAGTTGAATCTTCAATTTCGCTCTAATTGAACAATCAAAATTCAATTGTATTTGTTGGTATTCGATATCAGTTTGAACAATTAGTTTCGTTAAGTTCAACGATCAACATAACCTTCTTCTCAATAAAACTTTGGAATTCAAGTATCTGTTGCAAATTTCTGCTTAACTGTTGTTTCAGGTATTAAATTTTTTTTTTTGTGAGTATATTTTTTTTACGGATCGTTTTTTGTTATTTTGATCATTTTTTCAGTTGATCAAATTGTTATGCTTTGTAGAAATTTTTCACGTTGTTATATAATCAATTATGAATGTATTGTAAACAAATCTAGATTTTAAAGTTTATTCTATTATTTTTTGAACTCCTAGAACAAGGAATGATCGAATTCAGGTTTTCAAGCTGATGAAATTCTAATTTTTTGTAGTTTTACTTGTCGTAATTTGAGAGTATGACAGCATATATGAAAAGATCTTTTATATATATTTATTGTGTTCGATTCTGGAGGTTCTGTATTTGGTTATATTTAACGTTGAACACATACTTTGTCATTGTATTTAGTTTGGAATAATTTAATTTGGTTCCAAGTTTTATGTAACAAAAGTTTTGTAAATGTATTTTTTAGTCTTGTTGTTGGGTCATATGAAGTGATAGAACAAATGTTTTGGTTGTGTTCGATTCTGGTGGTTTTGAATTTGATTGTATGTAACCTTCAACAGAAATTTTTGAAATTTTTTTATGGTTGAAAACTTTTGCTGTATTTGTATTTTACTTTAAACAAATGTTATGTAAATGTATTTTTTGATTGTAGATGTTGGCTGTGTAACTTTGTTTGCGATTAAAATTAAAAAGTGTATGTTGTAACAATTGACATCTGACAAATATGTATATTTATTTATTTTTGGTTTAATCACTTAGAAATGAGTAGCATACCAGTTCTTGTGAAGCACTCTGGTAGGTGAACGTATGAAAAAACTATGAAGATTACGTCACTGATGCTATATTATTGAGCACAAAGTATCATTCATTGAGCAACATGATATTTTGGCATCTCACTTAAATGTGGACTTAACCAGCAAACGTATTCTAGTGGAATATCCAATCACTGGTAATACAGGTAAAAAAAATACATAATGATATGGGTTTGAAGGTGTTTATGTTGCAGAAAAAGAGGTACAAGACATGGATTGTCTTCCTTTATATATGTAAGCATATTGGAGAAATTTGTAGGGAGCAGCTTTGCAAGTTCATCTCTGTGTGTTGCTGACAGAAGAGCCGACTGTAACAACTTGTAAAAAGTGATAAATACATCTAATGAAGGAGCCTTGGTGGTTTTTGAAGATACACTAGCATTAGATGTATTTGAGATGGATACTGTTGAGGTGATTATCTCAGACCCATATCACAAGCATATTGAGGAAGACCAGGTTTATTTGACGAAAAAAAATTTAAAGTTAATGATGAAGGATTATACAATAAGGGAGAAATTTCAAACACGAAGTAAAATGTCAAGTAAGAAATGGTACGTACATTCTATATCATTTAGATCATATTTAAAATGAGTTTGGATATGGATTTTGAATGTATTAAATTATGTTGGATGCAGTTATACATTATTTTACAAATCAGAGAACTGTAATTTTTTAATGCATGCATCAGGTATGGGAGATTCTGAAATGTTTAGAATAAGAGAATTCATACCTCAACATACTTGTCTGGTGAAGGACAAGATCTATCCAAAGGTGAATGCTACAAGTATGTTGATAGGTGGTATGGTTAAACAGAAATTCAAAAACCACAAACGAAAATACATTGTGACCGAAATAAAAAATGACATGAAGAAAAAGTTTGATATGAACTTGACATACACTTTATGTTGGAGGGCCAAGGAAAGAGCATTAGAAGAGTTGAGGGGTAAGCCATCAACATTTTACGGGAAATTACCATCATACTTATATGTTTTGAATAATACCTATCCTAAGTCACATATAAGAATGAGGAAGACGGATGAGAATGAGTTCTTGTATGTATTTATCTCTCTACATGCATTCATTAAAAGATTCGATCATTGTAGACCTGTCGTAGTTGTTGATGCTAGTCATCTGAGAGGAATTTATACTGGGCATTTGTAACAGCATGTACGATGGATGGAGCAGGTTAGTATCATTTTATAATTACAATGTATAATTGGTTGTATTTTTATATGTATTTCTGCATATCACTTGAAAATACATATCTTTATTTGACATATACATATCTGTATATTACATATGTTTTTAAAGTTTCATGAATGAAACATGTAAAATTGATAATATTTGATTATGATGTGCGTTTACATTTTATTATATGTAATTGGTACTATTTCTTTGATAAAATATACAGTTTTATTGACCTGTATTTTTAATAAATACATATGCAGTTACTATATGCATTTACATCTAAATATTCAAAATGTATTTATAAATACAGGTCATATATTTTCTTGGCATATGGTGTGCTTGATTCTGAAAAGATGCATCTGGGACTTAGTTCTTCTAGAATCTAAAGAAAACATACGGAGAAAGACAAAACATGAGTGTTGTATCTTATCGGAATCCAATCATCATAAAGGTTATTGGTAATGTGTACAAAGATGTTCCGCATTATGCATGTATGCGGCATCTATGGGGGAATGTGAAAAAACTTTACAGAAAGTCACACGATGCATTATCGGAGATCTTTTATACAATGACCAAAGCATATTCAAAGTCAGAATTCCACATATTAATGGAAAAAGTTGAGGCATTGATATTAGGATGAAGAAATATTTGGAATTAGCTGGTTATGAAAAATGAGCTAGGTCCTATGCAACAGTTCACCGAGGATGGACTATGACTTCAAACATTGCGGAGTCAATAAATGAAGTACTTGTATCAGCTAGAGAACTGTTAATTTATGACTTTCTTGAGGAAGTTCGATTGTTGTTTGCAAAATTGAATTGCGAAAATAGGCAGGAGGCTTCATATACCTTCACAACACTCATTGAAAAGTTTAATGACATACTCAAAGAGAACGAGGCTTTGTGTACTCGTATGACGGTATGATCTTTTAGATTTGTGGAATTTATAATTATGAAAACATAAGTAAGAAAATACCTTTCATTCAGTTCTAAATTAATGAAAAGATATACAACATAAACAATATGAACATTAAAAAACATATTATGTATTCTGCATATGTATTTTTTATATTGAAAATTCTTAACACTGCATATGTATTTAGATGCTCAGTAAAAATGATGTACTCTGCATATGTATTTTTATTGCATGATTTGAACTTTGCATATGTATTAATGTCTATAAATATATTAAAAAACATCTTCATTAACAAATAAAAATATTTTTGTAATTTGTTTGTATTAAATATATGTATTTATGTAAGGATGTATACTTGTCTCGCAAAAATACTTATGCTAGTGTGGTTACAACATATCAGAGAATATGGTTTGCATCTTTTTGTAGCAGTGTATTTACATATTTCTTTCGATATCAGGTTGTATCAGCTACAAAATATGAGTATACGGTTCACGACAAACAAAAACACTTCATCGTTTGTCTCAAGTAAAGAAAGTGCTCATGTAATGCATTTCAACTCGATGAGATACCATGTGCACATGCTTGTGCGGTGTTGGACAGCAAGAATTTTTAGAAGGGGCCATATTATTATGATTTGTTTAAATCAAAAACTGTGTTGAAGACATATGATGTTCCAATCTATCCATTACCACACCAAGATGATTGGATAATTCCAGTTACAATACTTAGTGAAATAGTACTGCCACCAAATTTCAACCGACCTTCATGAAGACCTGCAAAGAAGGATCGTGGAAAATCAGGCCGGGATATATTTAGAAAAAAGAATATCAACTCATGCGGTGATTGTGGGGCTAAATGTCACAATAGGCGTTCTTGTAGGAAGTATCGCAAATGATACATTTGTTCTTCCGTATTATTTCTTAAAACTTTCTTTTTCATTTTTTATAATAATGAACTATTTTTTTGGAGTTAATACATTTATGCATCATTTGATAACTGAATACAGTTAGATCTGAATACTGCATATGCATATGTTGTAAAATCTGAACATTACATAGGTATTTTGAAGCTACAGTTCATATGTATTTTTAACATTATATATGTAGTTTAGGGCAAAGTTAGTAACTTTGATTAATCAAACATGTATTTAGGTCCTAAATGATCAAAGATTTAAATACATATGACATATTCTGCATATATATATGTTTGAATTGCAAAATCTTATCGCTGAATATGTATTTTTAAGCAAAATGTGAACGCTGCATATGTATTTTTAAAATAAATCTCACAGTATAAAAGGAAACTGCATAAAATACTCAAATTAATATTTAATTAAAATGAAAATTTGAAAGTTTGATTTACACCAAATGTATTTTGAAAAATTGATTTAGCTCAAATTTATTTTGATAATAAATGAACACATATTAAAATACATATTAGCTATGTTCTAGATGTATTTTTGAAATGCTTAATCTTAGCACCACATATGTATTTTTAGGCTAAATACATTTGATGTATAATGTATATGTAGTTTTAAGCAAAATATGAACACTACATATGTATTTTGTGACTAAATCTCACAATAAAAAAGTAAAACTGCATAAAATACTCAAATTTATCTTTAATTCAAATACTCATTTATATTGATAATAAATGAACACATATTAACATACATATTAAGTATGCTCCAGATGTATTTTTGAAATGTTTAATATTAACATTGCATATGCATTTTTAGGTTAAATGCATTTGATGTATAATACATATATATTTTTAAGAAAAATATGAGCACTGTATATAATTATTTAACTAAATCTCACAGTAGAAAGTAGAACTGCATAAAATACTTAAATTAATCTTTAACTTAAATCAAAATTAGACCCACTTCAAAAATGAATTAATTTCATTCAGTTCAAAATAAGTACTATTATAATCTACAATTAGAACCACTTCAAAACATAAAAATTAGTTTGTACAATCAGATGCTACATCCATACACCAGTTTTTCAACTATACAAAGTAATAAATCCATCAACCATCATACATCAAAGGTTTCAGTGACACTAGTTATTCTACTTTGCCTTGTAGGCCTCAAGGGTGCTTCGACGACACTATGAGTATTTGCTTCTTGTTTTCGGATCCTATAGTCCCACAAAAGTGCAGCATATCTTGTACGGAGTGCGTTGAGGTCGAAATCAGTTGAAAGAACTTGTGACCATAAGAAAGACACTTTACATATGTAACCATATAGAGACCACAATCCCTATAAAAATAAAATAAAAAATTTGATTAATAAGTAAAATATATTTTGTACAAACATACAATTTTTGTATATGTATATTAAAATATTTACAAGCTTCCACTCGATTGTTGAGGCAAATTCTCTTCAAATAACACATCAAACATATCTGAGGAGTCTTTGTCTTTGTATCTTGGATAATTTTGAAGATCAATTCTTTTTTTATCGTAGAAATAACACGTTTGGAGACACAAAAGGATAATTTCAGCTAATTTCTTGATCTCAACAAGAATAGTCGAATAATGACCAGATGATTCATATGAATCATATAAGAATATGCACCTCTTTGAGAAGAATAAAATTGTGAGCACCCAATGATGTTTTTCCTTTATATTGACTGGAATATAAATGTCTTCCACTATGCCATGGCACAGCAGCATGCATACTTAACCCATTGATGTATTCATTAAGATGGGTCTCTTGTCCTCCCATCGTAAGGTTTGGATCATCCACAGAATAAACATCATGAACAGACCTAATTATGTTCATAAAATTGCACTCTATTGTGCTGAATTTTTAAGACTTATTAGGGTCATACTTCGACTTCTTCCTCAAGTAGTAGAAGCAAATATCAATTTGCTGCAGTAATTAACACCACAAATCTTAGAACATTCAAATAATTAATATACTAAATTAGCATGTGTATGTAATATAAAATACATATGCATTTTATAGTTTAATGACTAAGATTTACGTATGTATAATTTCATTTGTAAACTACACTTATATACAGACAATACATATCAACCTTTTGTTTCTTTTTGGCATGTTCATTGATTTGTTTTGGTAGTGGATCTTGGAAGTCATCATCCAAATCAACTGAACGCTCATCTTCAACTACATCCTTTTATGGTATTTGAAACTTTGCCAATTCTGCTTGAGTTGGCTCTATTTTCTTAAGTACAATCTAGGAATATAGATAAAATATGTTAAAGAATTTGTTAAACAATTGTAAATGAAAATGTATATATGTATACTATAAAATACATATTAATACATATGTATTTATTAACAACAAACCTTGCCATCGTCATTGAACATAGCATCCATCAAATACTCAAAACTTGGTTGAGGAGTATTTGTCTTTCAATTTAATAATAGGAAAATTCGATTATCAACCTTCGATGCAATCTTTTGTGGGACATTTGAACAACACTCATAAAGTCACACTTGAATAGCCAGTGGCATTCCCTGAATCAAATGAAATTTACCACCAACTTTCAACCTGTTGTTCAAACTTCTCGCTAGATCCTCAAATGATAAAGTACTACATGAAAAATCCTTATATCTTTCACTATCTACCAAATCAAAATGTAGTCGGGGTATAACCTCAGTATCAATATTAGATAACACAAAAGAATGCAAGAAATACAAAATTACAAACCTCTCAGCATCCTCGTCATTGTTCTCCCCCCAAACTTTCTCCGTGAATGCTAGAAATAGTTATCTTTTCTGCATAAATTCTGCACCATTGAAATACTTCTCAACAACCTTGTTTGGTACAGCCTCGTCAAAAACAAAGTCGTACCTATTCGACACACAATTCAACCCAATAATAATGGTAAATTCTCTAGGAGTAAAATTAAGAGAGGTATTATTAGCCCGAATGACTATCCCAGAAGAAGAACTACCCTTAACCTCGAGCATCATAACACATCTGTACAACCGTGCTTGAACTACAAAGTGCTTCTTCTTCATGATATAATCAAAAATGATATTGTCGCAAAACTTTTTATAATGTTCCTTGTTTAATATGGAGCGTATGCTTCCATCAATATCATTATCACTATACGAGCACATATGTGGTGCAAATCTTGAAAGTTTTCTGACAATGAATATTTCGTCATGCATCACCTATACAAAGTAAAACTACAACTTCTTAAACTGAAAAAAAATTCAAATCAACAAAAAAATACATATAACATGCATATGTATTTTGATCAGACCAAAAATGCAACCAATACTGAAAAATACGTATCAATTATACTAAAAATACATATAGCCAAAAGACTTTTCATGAGTAGTTAATATAATAATATATTTTCACAATTATACTATCATCTTCACAAATCAGCTTTCAACTGAATTTTGTCCTCCTAATATCATCATAACATAAAATACATATTAACTACTTAAAAAAAAATACAAATAACTCCCAACTTTGATAACATCTTTACTTAGAGCAAAACAAAACCTAACAGTCAATAATAAAAAATACATTTACAACAAAAAAATACCTCTTCCTCACTATCTTTTTCAGAATCATCAGCAAAAGAGTTTTGAACATCGTCATCAATGTTACTTAATTCTTCAATTTCTTTATCTTTCCTTTTCTTCTCTTATTTTTTAATTTTTTGTTCCTTTGGAGAAGGAGTTTTCTTCGACCATTTTTTTTTAAAATTTCAGTCATCTTCACCAGGTCGTTGCGAAACTGCAACCTAATCTCCTAGATTTCTTCGACTGTATAGGATTTGAAACAACTTTAACTACATCTTTTTGAGTTAACCCAAGACTAAAAGATGGTCCATAATCAGACACCAAATTAATATTTCATATACCACTATTTGTTCGTGATTTTAGTGCTTGTTCAGCCATTAAAGCATAAAAATCTTAAAATCTGATTTTGAGATGTATTACTGTTGAAAAAAAAAAAAAGAAACCGCTAACATGCAATAACTGAATTAAAGAGTTACCTGAAATAGAGGAAGATAATCCTTATCAGCTGGTGCTAAAATCGTGCAAAAGAAAAAAAAATTAAAACGGGAAGAGATTGTTAATGGCGAAAAAAAAGAAAAAAATATTTTAAATTAAGGAAAGAGAAGAATAGTGGTGTGAAAAGGGGGAAATATGAACGGTAACTTCTCTTAGGCGGCAAAAGTAGGGGATCACATTAAAATAATGCAAAAAATAGGGAACCACATTAAAATAATGCTACAGATGCTACACAGTGTAATTTGATATAAGTGTTGCTATTTTTTGTAATTTAATACTTAGGTATGCTACTCTACATAGTTTTTCCAAAATTTTTTTTTCCATTTTACCGTATTTCTTAAGACTATAAACATCTCAATTATGAGTGATGTTATGATCGTTCAAATACAAGGGAAGGGAAAATAGTTTTAACAAACCTCTTTATCAATATTTCTAAATACAAAAAAGGCTCAAAAATACCCCTGAACTATCTGAAATAGCTCAAAAATGCCACTCGTTAGATTTTTGGCTTAAAAATATCCTTCCGTAAAATATTTGGCTCAAAAATACCCCTCCCTTTAACGAAATTCGAAAAAGGATCAAAAATACCCCTGAACTATCTGAAATGGGTCAAAAATACCCCTCTGTTAAATATTTGGCTCAAAAATACCCCTCCCCTTAACGAAATTAAATTATTTCTATTGAATTAAACCCTAACTTTAACTTTTTAGCCCTAATACTTAAATTTTTTTACATAAAAGTATTTTTTTAATTTTAAAAATAAGATAATGAAAAAAAGTATTTGAATTATAATATAAATTGGTTGAATTTGATTTGGAAAATAAACATATATTTATTCTAAAAAGGTATTTTCACTTTACATCTTTTTAATCTTTCAAGAAATTAATGAAATATAAATTAACGAAATATAAATTTTCACCTAAAAAAATTAACGAAATCTAAATTAAATGATGAACTTTATATAAATTAACGAAATAATTGAAATAATTTAATTTCGTTAAGGGAGGGGTATTTTTGAGCTAAATATTTAATAGAGGGGTATTTTTGACCTATTTCAGATAGTTCAGGGGTATTTTTGATCCTTTTCCAAATTTCGTTAGAGGGAGGGGTATTTTTGAGTCAAATATCTAACAGAGGGATATTTTTGAGCCAAAAATCTAACGAAGGACATTTTTGAGCTATTTTGAATAGTTCAGGGGTATTTTTGAGTCTTTTCCGTTCTAAATAAAAGAGAATCACGACAATTTGAGATAGCGGAGTAGTAAACTCATTAGCTCAAACATGATGTTGTAAAATATGAAACACAAAACATGAAGACATACTAGTTTGATCTCAAAGTTGAGATTTCATTAAAACTTTGTCTGAACTATTTTTCTCAGCTATAACAAAAATTTTGTGTATAACCTATAGACAAACTCTAATATATGTACAAAGAATGTGTTCTTAAATTAAAGTGCCAGAACATTAAGAAATGAAACTCTAGCTTGAATCAATTGCTTATACAAGCTTTCTAATCCAGCTTCAAATCCCTTTATGCTGTCATCAAGCGTCTGTAATCTCCTTCGAGCAACTTTGGCATCAACTTTAGCATCATTGTTTTTGATCTCTTCGCGAAGATCGCCAAGAGCTATATCAACACTCCCCATGTCACTAAAAAATTGGACATTTTTGCAAGAAGCTGATTTTGTGATCATCAATTTTGAAATCATTGACCACCCTCTAGGCTTAATTTTTGAATCTTGGCAGGACAAAAATACCAATATGGCTTTAAATACAGATATAGTTATTCCTGTTACTTTGCTTAAGTGTTGCTCAATGTCCAAAAACAAAGAAGATCCAACTCTATTCTCCATATGCTTCAATTTCCTCAAGTTTTTTCCAATCTCCTTTTTCATTTTCTTCCTTGAGATAAAATAATTTCCAATTTCCCTCTGAATGCTTGAATCTCCACCTTTTCGTCGTAACGCTGACTGAAGATGTTGCACTTGTTCCTTGATAGTACACAACAAGTTTCTAATATTAGCACATGAGTCAAGTAACTCAAGTGATCCCTCTAGTGCCTCTTCTACAAATGCACCATTTTGATGTTGGACAAGATCTTTTTGTGTGTTTGGACACTGAATTAGTTCCTGAAAGGAATTGTATAATTCTACAAGTCCAACAACACCAGCCTGAATTGTTTCTACGCTATGTGACGACGTTTCTGAGCTTTTCAGCCTGTTTAATTCGTCTTCAATTTTTAGGCCATTAGGATGTAATCTTGTAGGCAAGCTGATGGATCTAACAGGATATAAGAGACTTCTAGATTTAGATGAAATTGTCATGGTTTGTGATTGGTTTCTTGAAGAAAGTTCACTTAGTTTTTGATGTGGGAATGAATGATTCAAGAATCTATTTATAGGGACATGACCATTTCATGGAATTAATTTGCATGTGACAGCTAACCTTAGGCAACAATTTGTTTTTTTTTTAGTAATCTTGTTACATCATTTACCACCAATATGCAATTTGATACATTTTTTTTTCCTTATATCTTATGGCCTCAGAATTTGCAACGTTTCCGCAATTTATTAGTTAATTGGATGAATTCTAAATTCAATCATTGAGTATATAGAGTGCTCTAGAGCTGTACTGTGCCTTGCTTTCCCCCAACAATTTTCTGCAAGATTCCATTTTTTAAACATACATGGGGAAATGTTGATGTTTCTGGACATTGCATGCATAAAGAATCAGGAAAATTTGGATTGGTTAACACTTAATCATTCTAGGCTTGCATTGAAAAAGAGCTAGATATAGGATTTTAGGTGAACAAGAATCATTTAGCTGGATAACGTTACAAGAATTTCTCTATTTGTTTAGAATGGGTAGCAAATGGGTTGAGTTTTGGGTAGACAAAGAATAACTTTAGGTTGTAGATAATCATCGTATCTTGGAAATTGAGCTGAGGTGGTGTTCAATTAAACATTACTACATATACACATATAGGAACAAATAAAAGATTTGGTATGGAGGAGGGCGGCGATTTGTTGGGTGACTAATGCAACAGAGAAAGATTTAATATACTACTTGAGTGCCACTAATACAATCACACCTTCAGTTTTCCAAGCTCTCTTTACCTCATTAAACACAAAACAAACAAGGATTTTAGAGTTAACGGTTTTAAAACGAATGTCATCTGCTCTAAATTTAAATAGGATATTTTGTACATTTATAAGTGTTTCGAGCTGACAATAACGCATTTAGTGAAAAGGACAGTCCAGTGGACTTAAGCTTCCACTATGCGCAGGGTCTGGGAAAGGATCCCGTCTTACCTTGCATTATTGTGCTTTCAAGGCTTGAACCCGTGACCTCCTGATCACATGACAACAACTTTATCAGTTACTTCAAAGCTCACCTTCAGAAAATAATGCATTTAGTTGAATTTGTTAAACTTTGTATTAAATTTGCCAATCATAAAAAAAAAAAAAATATGAGGAACCAAGACACCCCATTGGCACAGACTACAGAGGTACACTGAAATAAAGAGAACATGTGATTTCAGTGTCAGAAAATTCAGAGCATAGAACCTTATCTATATATCTACATACTGCAATTTTGACTTACATCATCATTGCTCTAAAAAGAAACCAAGAGACAATCAAGCAGATTTCTTGTTCGCAGAACCCATGAAAACAAGAGACATTAACATGTGACAGCTTTGGAGTAACTGGTAAAGTTGTTATCATGTGACCAGGAAGTCACGCGTTCAAGCCTTGAAAACAGCCTGGCTGAAATGCAAGATAAGGCTGCGGTACAATACACCACACCCTTGTGGTGGGGCCCTTCCCCTAACACCGCACATAGCGATAGTTTTAGTGCACCAGGCTACCCATTTTTTAGAACCATAAGCCTAAGTACATGAAATGTAGCAATACAGGATAGGAATACAATTTACAAAATGTGTGGGCTAATTTTTACCAACGTTGTTATCCTATACCCAACCCAGTCATCCATTTGCTTCGACCAACACATTTTGGGCCGTGGACTCTGTATGGGAATGTAGATTTGGTCATATTCTATCTAGGAATCTAGTTTAGAATCGATGTAAATCGAGTTCAGACAAATTTGTATTACAGGCTGACTGACTTATGGACTGGACATGGGACAACACTACAATAAGCAAACAGAGATCCAAATTGGACAAATGGCAGAGTTAAGATGAACTCCCCTGCTTCATTTAAGAAACAAATGTAACATACAAACTGAAGATGGTCTTAGGATCAATTCAATCAGCTGAATATAAGGATCCTTCTCCGGCGAATGACTGTGTTTCCAAACTTTGATAGCACATACTTAACAACAAGAGGGTTTTCAATTTTAGGAGAAAAGTTCAATAAATTGTGCCTTAAAATGTCAGTCGACCTCTTGGTACCACTCCTTTTCGGCCCAACTCCTTGCATAATTAATCAGCTCCACAAGAAGCCAGTTATCGGCCCCATTAGACTGATGAAACTACCGGCTTCAATTTGAGAGTACATCTCTTGGATGCCATACCCGTGTTCAGTTCAACTAGACAAGGCATAGTTAGTAAAAGTTTTGATACGCTTCTAACACAGGCAGAACAGCATGTCGGGAGATGATCAAAGCTTCACCAGCAGGCAAGTCCATCATTCAATCAAGAGTTCTACATTAGTGCCAGGCAAAACTAAATTACGCACAAAGACACTAATCACATGATTCGACTGATTATAAAAGCAGAATGACTGCACTGGCAAGAAACAAACAACAAGATTACAGCGCGCTGGTGAAAAAGAAAAATCTTTGCAAGGTTAAATAATAGGTAAAGATACATGCCATTGTGAACTATTATTCTTCAGCGTAACATATGCTCATCTAGAACCATTTAGGTAAAAATGACAATTATCAATAGGCATAAGATAGGAAAATCAAGTAAAGGAAAGAACAGAAAGGCCAAAAGTTCTTTCTTCACTACAAACTACCAAGAGTAATACCATAGACAGCTCTGAAGGAACATAAAACTCTTGATTACACAACTACATCAAAAAAATAAATGGAAAATAAACCTTTTTTCCCCTATCATATTGAAGTTTATGGAATTTTTCCATCTTTCATAAACAACGCCCAAGGATGTGACTTAGTTTATGAAGTAGGGGGAGTATTGAGACCAGTTCAAATCCCGGCACAGATGTGATTTCATCTCATCAACGTAAGCCTTGGTAGGTAGAGTTATCGGTACCTATGTTGGTGAGAGTTGGCAGCTACCCAATGAAATAGTCGAGTTGCGGGCAAACTGTCCTGAATACTACCATCATAAGAAAAATGGATAAAGCGCTAAACAATTCAAGACACTAACATGACCTTATAGATTTCCAATCTGATGAAAATATGGGTTTCAGCGCAGCAGGGTGTATTATATACAACAACATTCCCAGTGAAATCACAAACAAATTGGGGTCTGGGGACGGTAAAGCAGACCTTACCACTACCTCTTGGAGGTAGAGAGGTTGTTTCCGAGGGTGTATTATACACAGTGAGAAATTTACTATTAATTTTCTAAATAATCGGAAAATAGCTAACGTTCCATACTCTCCCAACTTGAGAACTCCTGTTATATTTACAATTAATTCAAACACATACTTCCTGCCATATGTACAATGAATTCAAACACTCTCCTGTGTATTTCTTAACATGAAAAAGTACATAAAAAGGATCAACTAATGACAAGACTAGATTTGTCAACCCCGTAGAAGAGCATTTGGAGAAGTGACAAATCTCTAAGCAAGATTGTCCATGAATAAGTAAAACACTTCAGATGAATCTGAATACCAGCAGTGGAGGTCAAATGACAAGCCCCTGTTCTCTAGCCTTATTAAGCCACTTCAAAGTGCTCTCCAATGTTGTATAAGCAGCAACATCGCTCAAACTCTTGCTCTCTATTGCATAATCAAAAACTTCATAAGCTTCTGCTACTCTGCCATTCCGACAGAGCGCTCTGAGAAAAGTTCCATAAGATCCTGTCTCAAGCTTCGTACCATTCTGCTTCATAACATCATACAGTTTCATTCCCTTATCCAATAATCTTGCCTTACATAAGCCATGAAGTAATGTATTATATGTACATGAATTAGGAGCACAGCCCTGTGCTTCCATTTTCTCCAATAAAGCCACCGCCCCTAATGGATCTCCTTCTCTACACATCCCATTCATTAACGAAGTATACGTGACTGCATCTGGAACGTGGCCTTGCTCCATCATAACATTCAAAAACTTCTTAGCATCTTTCACCCTCCCCGACTTAGACAATCCGTAGATCAATGTATTATATGTCACAAGGTCAGGCTTTACTCCTTCCTCCTGCATTTTCTTGTATACACCCAACACTTCGCCTCCTTGACTTAACATACAATAACCCTTCATAATTGTATTATAAACATAGCAATCAGGCTTGTAACCTTCCTCACTCAACACCCCCAACAATCTAGTCGCTTCCCTAAGATTTTTACTGTTACAAACATTGTCAATCATAATTGTATACGTAACAAGATCAGGCTTTATATCAAAACCCTCCCTCATTTCTTTAATAAAGCTATTCATAGTACTCAAAGGCCTGTTCTTGCATAAATGTCTAACAATAAAATTATACGTATACATATCAGGCGGAGAGTCTTTGGAGGAAAGTTCTTTCACCAGCTCAATAGCTTGCTCTTCGCAGCCCGAAGAGCAAAGGGTCCTCACAGCAATGTCAGTGGAGACCTTATTCGGAGGGAAGCCATTGGAAGTCATGAGATTGAGAACTTGATGAACAGGGGATAGAGAAAGGCCAACTGATTTACAAGATTGGATGAGAAGAACATGATATGTAAACCTGTCAGGGGAGAAAGTAGGGTGAATCTTGATCATGTGATTCAGGAAAAAGATTGAATCTTGGAGAGATGAATTGGAGGAAAATGATTGAAGGATTGCATTGTAGAATTTGTTGTCTGAAGGGGGTTGGTTTTTGGTATTGGAAATGAGGGAATTGAAAAGGGTTTTGGCATCAGAAAGAGTAGTTGAATCAAAGGCTGTTATAATAGATGGAAGTTGGGGTTCTTCAGTATTTGGTGTGGTTTTTTTCTTGGGTGATTGAGATTTTTTGGGATAATAAACGAGTTTTGAGGTAGGGGGTGGGGGTGGGGGTGGGGAAGGGGATGGAGTTTTGACGAGAGTGTTTAGAGCAAAGTTAGCTGACCTTAAGGAAGGTGGAAATTTCCCCATCTTCTTGGACAGCTGCTTCTTCTTGTTATTCAAATTCTTTCAGTTCTTGCTTCTGTTAGCTGTGAGGACTAAATTAGGGTTCTGCAAGGGTTTAACATTTTGATCTCCGAAAGCAAAGGAAGAACTGGAGAGTACAGAGAGAGATACGGGTGTCTTTTTGGGCCAGACAAAGACCATGGCCCAGAGATTACACTACCAACTCCAAAAGGCCCATTAAGATGCCAAAAGCCCACTTTCCTACTAATGATCATACATGGCTAAATTTGAAACATACCTCTTAACTTATAGCCCATGGTTCTAGGGGTGGGTTCAGAGTTAGGTGTGTTTTGGGCTGAAAACCGACCGAAGACTCTCAGG
Source organism: Capsicum annuum (assembly GCF_002878395.1). Lineage (NCBI taxonomy): Eukaryota > Viridiplantae > Streptophyta > Magnoliopsida > Solanales > Solanaceae > Capsicum > Capsicum annuum. The sequence continues at coordinate 138,298,388 of NC_061112.1, forward strand.
CAGGCTGAGGAGCGGGGGATATTTACACAAATCTCCACCCTTACAAAGTAGTTACAAAAATTCCAACTAATTATATATCTCCATTGGATGTATTAGGGAGCTAATTATGTATCTCGACAGACTCAAAATAAAAAAAATGTAATCGGGAGCTAATTATGTATCTTTACACGAAAAAAATGTATCATCGTTGATGAATTATGTATCTCGACAGATTCAACATCAAAAAGTTATGCATCGGGAGCAAATTATATATCTTTACAAAGAAAAAAATATATCTTCATTGAATATATCAAGAGCTAATTATGTATTTTGATAAACCCAAAATTTGAAATTTTCAGTAATTATGTGAAATGTTGGGATTTTCAGTGGTCGATCTTGTCATCAAAAATTGACTTAAGTGGATCGTATGCATATTATTAGTTTTCCGCACTATAAGTTAAGTCTTATTGGAACGATCTCAGAAAATGCCTTTTATTTTCAAAAAACAAATCTCTCATTCGTCCTTTCTTTGTGGAATTAATCGCGATCTTGACTGTTAGTTGTCTATTTACCTTTTCATAACCAGTTCCGGTATTGTAAATCTAAAATTTTGATTAGTGTTTAAGTTGTATGTATTGATGGTCAGTGGATCACTTAAAACATAATTTCAAAATATTCTATTTAATAAGTGAAATAAATGGAAAATAATTTCCTATAACATGCTAAATTTCATGTAAATTTCTTTTCTTTT
>NC_061112.1:138302117-138332579 GCF_002878395.1 Capsicum annuum
TGGGAGAGGTATAAAAAGAAGCTGATGCAATGCCCGAACCATAAAATGACAGATATTCATTTGATGAAGACTCTTTATCAGGTTTTGAACTCTATTACGAAGCCAGTCGTGGATAATGCTGCAGGAGGGTCATTTGTTGACCTTACTTTTCCAGAGGCTTCGGAGATGCTTGATCGAATGACCAAACATAGTAGAGCTTGGCATACCAGGGATTCTGTGGTAGCAATCCCTACTGTGTCTAGTAGTATGACTGCAGAGCAACGCAAGAAGGAGGAAGAACGTGACCAGGACATGGCACACTTGAAGACACAGATGGATTCACTAACTAAGAATCTATTGTCTAGAAAAACGGAGAAGGTGAAAGTTGTTGCATCCCAGGGAAGAGTTGACTCTGATTCGGAAGAAGAGGTGAATTATCTAAATAATCAAGGGATTTTCGAGAAAATAGCCCAGGAAATCAAGGTCGGAACTATTACGATAAAGCTTTTACAAGGATAGAGACCAAGGGAACTGGGAGAGCAAGAATGATAGAAGTGGACTATATGTACCTCCTATAAGCAGAGATAATGCTGCAACTAGCTCTGGCAAGATGTCCATGGAGGACATGATGGAGAAATTATTGAAGGGAGTTAAGGCTACCAACTCTGGGGTGAATACTATGAATAGTAATTTGTCTTTCATGAGTCGTTGGTAAACTCACACTCTACTTCTATCTAGGGGTGGGCGTTCGGTCGGTTCGGTCTGATGGTTTGATATTGGTTCGGTTTATTGGTTTTCGGATTGACAAAAATGACATCCATAACCAAACCAAAATAAATTTAGTTTGGTTTGGTTTTTACAAATTCGGTTCAGTTATTTCGGATTTTTATTTCGGTTTGAAGGCCAAAATAAAACTACAAAGTACAAACAATACCACATACTAAAGAGATACTAATATATAAATAAACAGCAGACCCTAGTCATCCCATTGCTCGATTAGAATAAAATGCAAAATGAAATCACAATATCATCTATTTTTAGTTACATCCCAAAAGAGTTTGAACTTAAAGGATACCACGACCAGCAGATTCGATCAATTTGGCTTAAAATCAACAACTTAATTATGATTCTTTTCCATTCATAAACATTTAGTAACACAACAGTAGACAACTTCATAAAATATTAGCACAACAATCAACTCATATATAATTAAATAGTAACAAATAAAAATTCAAGACATAAAAGAACAAACCATTATTCAAGAGCTTGCTGCATATTGGAAGAACTTGCATAAAGGGTTCAAACTTCTGCCTCTCTGCTAACAACTCTGTCAAGTACTGATTACTGCACAACAAATTCGAAAAACACCAAAAACAATAATCAAAATGTTAGACTAATTGTTGGAACAAATAATGGAAAAGTGGTCTGTCCAAAGTGGTCGCCGGTCGCCGCTCAACAAACAAAAGCCACAGTCGTCAGTCGCCGCCTCAAACACAGTCATCGACGCCTCTCAACCAACACGAAACACCACAGTCGCAGTCGTGGGTCTTTTTTTTTGTGGGTCGCCGGTCGCAGTGTCTTTGTAAAGAAATGGAGTAGATCGCCGGTACCCGTTGGTATATCGTCTCTTGTGCGTTGTGCCGACGGTCTATCATCGTTGTATAGTAAAAAACCGAAAACGGCGTGTGTGTGAATTTGTAAAATGATTTAGTGATTTAGGCGTTTTAGGAATTAGGGTTATGAAGTTATATAACTAATATAATATATATATTAATAATATATTTATATATATATTATATTATTATTTATATAATTTCGTTTTTCGGTTTAACCGAAATTTTTTTATGAAAATCGAAAATCGAACTGTAAAACCGAATTATAAAAATTGAAAACCGAAATCAAATCGAAAACCGAAACCAAATTAAATTTTGGTTCGATTTTTCGTTTTTTTCAATTTCATCTAAAATATGCCCAGCCCTACTTCTATCAAACAGTTGGAGCAGCAAATGAGCCAACTCTCAACAGCATTGAATTAGAGGAAGAGTGGGACTTTGCCAAGTTGTACAGTTCAGAACCCTCAAAATGATGGCTCTGGCATGGAAATTACCACACAGAGTGGTAAGGTATTACCAGGCCGGTCTGTGGGCAAAGCTGTGATTGAAGAGGATATTGAGCATGGAGAAAGTTATCCAGTGGAGTCTGATAAACTGGATGAAAATATTGATGATACATCATCCAACCATCAGCAGGTTGATGAGTTGGAGAAGAGCAAGGGAAAGTAGGCTGAAGTGGTGGTTACTACGCTCCCAAAACCAGCGCCTTCATTCCCCAATCTATTGAAGAAGAAAGCTGACGACACAAAGTTTGGCAAGTTTATGGCCATGGTTAAGCAGTTGACAATCAATTTGTCATTGATGGAGGCATTGGAGCAAATGCCCGGGTATGCAAAGTTCATGAAAGACCTTGTTACGAAGAAACGGACAATTAGTTATGAGACGGTGTACATCTCCATCATTGTGGTGCTATTTCCACAAGGTCGTTGGTGCCGAAGAAGGCAGGCCTGGGAGCATTTACTAGCACTATTGGGCCTCTTGATTTCACAAAAGCTCTATGTGATTTGGGAGCTAGTATAAACTTGATGCCGCTTGCTGTGTATAAGAAATTGGGTTTGGGGGATCCTACTCCCACAAACATGAGATTAGTTATGGCGGACAGATCTGTGAAGTTGCCCGTGGGGATTCTATATGACGTATTAATTAAGGTGGCCAGTTTCATATTTTCGACTGATTTTGTCATTCTCGATTGTGAGGTGGATTTTGAGGTGCCCATAATCTTGGGTAGACCTTTCCTCGCAACCGTGAGTGTACTTATTGATTTGAGGGCAAATGAGCTACTAATTAGGTTGAATGATGAAGTAGTTCGATTCGATGTATGTCAGTCCATGAAACAGCATAAAGATTCAGCGTATTTTCTCTTATGGATGTTTATTATGAGGAGGTGCAGGAAGTGCCTATAGAAGAAAAATTTGCTATAGAGACTTTAGCTGTTGTATTGATGAATTTTGATCATGACGGTATTGAAGATTATGAGGAGACGATGTATGCCTTAACAGGCATGGGGTCTTATTCATATGCACCCAAGAAGTTGGATTTGGACTTGAAAAATCGGCCAAGTTCACTTGCTAAGCCTTTTATCGAAGAGCCACCTACTTTGGAGCTGAAGGAGTTGTCCGGTCATTTGAGGTATGTGTTCCTAGGCAGTGGGAATACACTACCTGTTATTATTGCTGCTGATCTGGGTGAGCAACAGGTGGAAACCCTCATCTCTATTCTTAAGAGATATAAGAGGGCTATTGGTTGGACGATTACAGACATCATCGGTATCCCTCATGGTATATGTACACATAAGATTCAGCTAAAGAAGGATTGTGTTTCGACTATTGAGCATCAGCATCGATTGAATCCCCCTATGCAAGAAGTGGTGAAGAAAGAAATCATCAAGTGGCTAGATGCAGGAGTGGTATGCCCGATCTTAGATAGTAAATGGGTGAGTCCTGTTCAGTGTGTGCCCAAAAAAGGGGGCATGACAGTGGTGGCTAACGAGAAAAATGAGCTGATTCTACTCAGGCCTATTACTAAGTGGGGTGTGTGTATGGATTACAGAAAACTCAACTCGTGGACATTGAAGGACCACTTCCCAATGCCATTCATGGATCAGATGATCGATTGGCGGGAAGAGGTTGGTATTGTTTCTTGAATGGTTATTCTGGTTACAATCAGATTTCTATAGCCCTGGAGGATTAGGAGAAAACGACATTCACCTGCCCATATAGTACCTTCGCATTCAAGCGGATGCTGTTTGGATTGTGTAATACATCTGCTACCTTTCAACGGCGCATGATATCTATTTTCTCAGATATGGTTGAAGATACCTTGGAGGTGTTTATAGATGATTTTTCGGTGGTAGGAGATTCGTTTGAGCTGTGTTTGGTAAATCTGAGTAGGGCGTTACAGCGGTGTGAGAAGTTCAATCTTGTGCTTAATTGGGAGAAATGCCACTTCAAGGTGAAGGAGGGCATTGTTCTCGAACACAATTTCAGCAAAGGGGATTGAAGTCGATCGAGCCAAAGTTAAGGTTATAGAGAAGCTTCCACCTCCTATTTCAGTGAAGGGGGTGCGTAGTTTCCTTGGTCATGCTGACTTCTATCGGAGATTTATAAAGGATTTCTCAAAGATTGCAAACCCCCTTTGCAAACTTTTGGAGAAGGAAGATGACCTCCAACCGGGGACGCATGACATGCTTCCAAGACACTTAGCATATCTACTTCTGGAACACATCTCCTTATAATATTGTCAGCGCATCGCCGAAACAAATACTACTCGTCCCAGAAATAATGTGCCACATCATGGAGAAACTTCTTTCTTTAATGGAAAGAAAGATTCTCCGGAATCACCTCGCTCGCCACATAATTTGCGAAATCAGCATACCAAGGTATTTTCTCCATAACAACAACCAAGATTTCCTTATCCGGAAATGCATCATTGATCTCAAATTCATCTCTAGCTGCTTGCTCACCTTCCAGCCTAGATAGATGATCCACCAATTGGTTTTCGCAACCTTTCCTATCCTTGACTTCAAAGTCAAATTCTTGAAGCAGCAGTACCCATCTAATTAACCTTGGTTTCACATCTTTTTTCATCATCAAATATCTCAAGGCTGCATGATCAGTGTGGACCACCACCTTGTTTCCTAGTAAATAAGCCCGAAACTTCTCAAAAGCATAGACTACTGCAAAAAGTTCCTGTTCTGTGACGGTGTAGTTATTTTGAGCTCCATTCAGCGCTTTGCTAGCATAATAGATTGGATGAAACAATTTGTCCTTCTTTTGTCCCAGCACAGCTCCAAAGGCAACACCGCTTGCATTACACATGATCTCAAACGGTTTTGATCAATCCGGTGCAACAATAATAGGAGCATCAACCAACTTTCCTTTAAGGCATTCAAATGCCTTCAAGCAATCATCATCAAAGGAGAATTTGACATAAAGTTTGCAATCTTTGAGAAGTCCTTTATAAATCTCCGATAGAAGCCAACATGACCAAGGAAACTACGCACCCCCTTCACTGAAATAGGAGGTGGAAGTTTCTCTATAATCTCGACTTTAGCTCGATCGACTTCAATCCCCTTTGCTAAAATTTTGTGTCCGAGAACAATGCCCTTCTTCACCATTAAATGACATTTCTCCCAATTAAGCACAAGATTGAACTCCTCACACCGCTGTAAATCCCTACTCAGATTTACGAAACATAGCTCAAACGAATCTCCTACCATCGAAAAATCATCCATAAACACCTCCAAGGTGTCTTCAACCATATCTGAGAAAATAGACATCATGCACCGTTGAAAAGTAGTGGGTGCATTACACAATCCAAACGGCATCCGCTTGAATGCGAAAGTACCATATGGGCAGGTGAATGTCGTTTTCTCCTGATCCTCCGAGGCTATAGAAATTCTGATTGTAACCAGAATAATCATCCAAGAAACAATACCAATCTCTTCCCGCCAACCAATCAAGCATCTGATCCATGAAAGGCATTAGGAAGTAGTCCTTCAATATCCACGAGTTGAGTTTTCTGTAATCCATACACACCCTCCACCCAGTAACAGGCCTGAGTGGAATTAACTCGTTCTTCTCGTAAGCCACCACTGTGATTCCCTCTTTTTTGGGCACACACTGAACAGGACTCACCCACTTACTATCTAAGATCGGGTATACCACTCCTGCATCTAGCCACTTGCTGATTTCTTTCTTCATCGCCTCTTGCATAGGGGGTTCAGTCGACGCTGATGCTCAATAGTTGGAACACAATCCTCCTCTAGCTGAATCTTATGTGTACATATACCAGGAAGGATACCTATGATGTCTGCAATTGTCCAACCAATAGACCTCTTATATCTCTTAAGAACAGAGATGAGGGCTTCTACCTGTTGCTCACCCAGATCAGCAGCAATAATAACAGGTAGTGTATTCCCACTGCCTAGGAACACATACCTCAAATGATCGGGCAACTCCTTCAGCTCCAAGGTAGGTGGCTCTTCGATAGAAGGCTTAGCAAGTGGACTTGGGCGATTTTTCAAGTCCAAATCCAACTTCTTGGGTGCATATGAATAAGACCCCATGCCCGTTAAGGCACACATCGTCTCATCATAATCTTTAATATCGTCATGATCAAAATTCATCAATACAACAGCTAAAGTTTTCGTAACAAATTTTTCTTCTATAGGCACTTCCTGCTCCTCCTCATAATAAACGTCTACAATAGAAAATACGCTCATATCTTTATGCTGTTTCATGGACTGACATACATCGAATCAAACTATTTCATCATTCAGCCTGAATAGTAGCTCATTTGCCCTCAAATTAATAAGTACACTTCCGGTTGTGAGGAAAGGTCTAACTAAGATTATGGGCACCTCGAAATCCACCTCTCAATCAAGAATGACAAAATCAGTTAGAAATATAAAACTGGCCACCTTAACTAATACATTATATAGAATCCCCACGGGCCGCTTCACAGATCTGTCCGCCATAACTAATCTCATGTTTGTGGGAGTAGGATCCCCCAAACCCAATTTCTTATACACAACAAGTGGCATCAAGTTTATACTAGCTCCCAAATCACATAGAGCTTTTGCGAAATCAAGAGGCCTAGTACATGGGATGGTAAATGCTCCCGGGTATACCTTCTTCTACACCAACGACCTTGTGGAAATAGCACCACAATGATGGAGATTGTCCACCGTCTCATAACTAACTGTCCGCTTCTTCGTTACAAGGTCTTTCATAAACTTTGCATACCCGAGCATTTGCTCCAATGCCTCCACCAATGGCAAATTGGTTGTCAACTGCTTAAGCATGGCTATAAACTTGCCAAACTTTGTGTCGTCAGCCTTCTTCTTCAACCGATGGGGTAATGGAGGCGGTGGTTTCGGAAGCGTAGTAACCACCACTTCAGCCCCCTTTCCCTTGCTCTTCTCCAACTCATCAACCTGCTGATGGTTGGATGATGTATTATCAATAACCTCATCCAGTTTCTCAGACTCCACTGGATAACTTTCTCCATGCTCAATATCCTCTTCAATCACAGCTTTGCCCACAGACAGGCCTGGTAATACCTTACCATTCTATGTGATAATTTCCATGCAAGAGCCATCATTTCGAGGGTTTTGAACTGTATCACTTGGCAAAGTTTTGCTCTTCCTCTGATTAAATGCTACTGAGAGTTGGCTCATTTGCTGCTCCAACTATTTGATAGAAGTAGAGTCTGAGTTTACCAACTGACTCATGGAAGACAAATCACTCTTCATAGTAGTCACCCTAGAGTTGGTAGCCTCAACTCCCTTCAATAATTTCTCCATCATGTCCTCCATGGACATCTTGCCAAAGCTAGTTGCCGCATTATCTCTGCTTTGAGGAGGTACATATAGTCCACTCCTATCATTCTTGCTCTTCCAGTTCCCTTGGTCTCTATCCTTGTAACCAGCTTTGTCGTAATAGTTCCGCCTTGATTTCCTTGGTTATTGCCTCGAAAACCCCCCTGATTATTTAAATAATTCACCTCTTCTTCTGAATTAGAGTCAGCTCTTCCTTGGGATACAACAGCTTTCACCTTCTCCGTTTTTCCAGACAATAGATGCTTAGTCAGCAAATCCATCTGTGTCTTCAAGTATGCATGTCCTGGTCACGTTCTTTCTCCTTTTGCGTTGCTCTGCAGTCATACTACTAGACACAGTAGGGCTTGCTACCACAGAATCCCTGGTATGCCAACCTCTACTTTGTTTGGTCATTTGATCAAGCATCTCCGAAGCCTCTGTAAAAGTAAGGTCAATAAACCACCCTCCTGCAGCATTATCCACAACTGGCTTCGTAATAGAGTTCAAAACCCGATAAAGAGTCTTCATCAAATGAATATGCGTCATGTTATGGTTCGGCCATTGCATCAGTTTCTTTTTAAACCTCCCCCAGGTCTCTTGAAGAGCTTCAGTGGGAAGCTGTCGGAAGTTACTGATTTCATCCCTCAACTGTACCCTCCTAGGGGGTGGAAAGAACCTTTCTAGGAAACCCTCTTTCAGCTGTCTCCAGTTGGTTATAGAGTCGGGAGTCAGTTTATTTAGCCATAGTGTCGCCTTCCCAGACAGTGACAACAGAAACAAACGCAGGCGGATAGCATCCTAACCCACTCCTGGATTGTCAAAAGACTTGCAAATGGTGACAAAGTTCACCAAATGCATGTTTGGATCATCTTCGGGAAGACCATAGAACAACCCCTTAAGGTGAAGGAGTTGAATCATCGTACTGGTAATATTAAATTTAGCTCCAGGTGCTAGAGGTGGAGGAATGATATCTCCAATTGCAGCTACTCCATTCATTCCTTCTTCGTCGTCATTCAGAACCCAACTGGGTTGGGTGTCGAATCCCACCGGGAATACTGTGTTCACTAAGTATTGTGGTTATTACTAGACTGTTGATCAAAGGTTCCAGAATAGAGGGGGATTTTGAGTTATCAATTATATTCAAATGTTTGTCACAGAAAGTAATTCAACTGTAGGTTATATTGCTAATAGTAATTCAATAAGAGAAGTCAAACTAGAGTTATGGTAACGAAGATGCTTAAGCAGCTAGGGTTGTGAACTATTTTGGATTCCCAATGAACAATTCTTATTGCAAGAGTAATTGAATTTTTTGGATTACCCATTAGTTTCTCAACCTAAATGAGTAACTTATCCCTTAATTCTTTCAAACTTAAGGAACATAGTATTAGTTTCAACTATAATCTCACATGGGTTGATCCGGTTAAGGCATCTATCCTCTATCCAAAGGTTAAAGCTTTTAGATTTATGTAAACTTTTTCTTTTCCCAACAAGCACTTTTCTATTTGAACAAGTGTTGTTCTTGGGCTTACTTTTCAAGTTTGCAACCAAGAAAAGTCATTAAAGTGAAGAGGAGTTTATGCAATATCAATTACTCATGGGAATCTACTAGATTCACAACGCAAAATCAATTTTTCACATCAAGCCTCCCATAACCCTCGTTATGGGAGCTTAGCTACACATTTCTACCCAAGAAAGAGAAAAAACCATTGTGTTATTCATAAATTAATTCAAAGTTTACTTACAAAATTCACAATTGTTGTTCTTCAATCTTCAATAGAAAATATGATAACGGAATCTAGATCCACAAATCTCCAATGAGTCTTAGAGAAAAAAACTGTGTAACAATGTATTTTCAGAATGGAAAACCCTAATCTAAGATAAAGATGGATAAAAGATACCTAATAAAACCTAAAACTGGGTATTTATATGTTCCCAGGTAAAAAGGATTTAAAATTCAAAATTATAAAATCCGCGTTCAAAGTGACGGCCAAAGTGGTGGTCCATCGAAAGTCTGACGGTTCACCAAATTAGCCGTCGCTGATGGTCCTTGAAAGCTTAGTTCTGCTTGGCACTGACGGCCAAAGTGGTGGGCCGTCGCAAGACTGGCGGTCCACCATATGGGTCGTCGCTGATGATCCTGGAGAGGCTGGTTCTGATTTGCTCTGACAGCCAAAGTGGTGGTCCATCGCAAGATTGGTGGTCCACCACTTGGGTCGTCGCTGATGGTCTTTGAGAGTCAAATTCTGGATAGCCCTGACGGCCAAAGTGGTGGTCCGTCGCAAGTCTGACGGTCCACCACATTGGCTGTCGCTGAGTGTTTAAGGATGCCTTGTTCTGTTTAACATTGACGGTTGAACTGGTGGTCCATCGCAAGACTGACGGTCCACCATTTTGACCGTCAGAAGTCTTTTTCTGCTAATTTTCTGAGTCTTTTCCTTCAGCTAGATTCCATTATCATTTTCCCCATTAAAGATTGAAGAACAATAATTATGATTTGTGTAAGTAAATTCTGAATTAATTTATGAATGACTTTCTCTTGTTGTGGTTGAGATGTGTGGCTAAACTCCGATAACTAGGGTTATGGGAGCTTTGATGTGAATAGTTGATTGGAGTTGTGAATTAGTAGATTCCAATGATTAATTCATATTGCATAAACCCTTCTTCATTTTAATGACTTTTCTTGGTTGCAAACTTGAAAAGTGAGCCCAAGAACATCACTTGTTCGAATAGAAAAGTGTTTTTTGGGAAAAGAAAGGGATTACACAGATCCAAAGGCTTTAACTTTTGGATAGAAAGTAGATGCCTTAATTGGATCAACCCATGTGAGAATATAGTTGAATTAATAACTTGTTCCTTAGGTTTGAAAGAATTAAGGGATAAACTACTTATTTAGGTTGAGAAACTAATGAGTAAACCATAGAATTCAATTACTCTTGCAATAAGAATTGTTCATTGGGAATTCAAAATAGTTCACAACCTTAGCTGCTTAAGCATCTTGGTAACCATAACTCTAGTTTGACTACTCTTACTAAATTACTCTTTACAATACAACCTAAGTTGGATTACTTTCTGTGACAATCATTTGAATACAATTGATAAATCAAAACCCCCCTTTATTCTGGAACATTCGATCAACAGTCTAATAACAACCATAATACTTAATGAACACAGTATTCCCTGTGGAATTCGACACCCAACCCAGTTGGGTTCTATATTTGATAGCGACCGCTTACACTTTCTAACGAGAGTTGTAATTTAGGAGTATCAAATTTTGGAGGTTCCGGGCGGAGCCTGGGACGGGGGAGGAGGAGGGTTACCGGGCTCAAGCGGAGCTTGGGACTGGGGGCGAGGGGGTGTTCCATGCTCGGACAGAGCCTGGGACCCGTGGGGAGGGGGGTGTTCCGGGCTCAGGTGGAACTTGGGACTGGGGAGAGGGGTAGGGGGAGGGTATTCTAGGCTCAGGCGGAGCCTAGGACGGAAGGGGGGAGGGTGTTCCGGGCTCGGGCGGAGCCTGGGACGGTGGGGGTGGGGGGTGTCGAGCCTGGGGCGTGGTCTCGAGCCTGGGGTGGGTGGGGGTGGGGTCCCGAGCTTGCGACGGGTGTGGGGGGATATCCTGGGCTCGGGGGTGGAGGGTGTTGTGGGCTCGGGCATGGTCTGTTTTGTTGGACTGCTGTGAACAATGTGTACCGCACACAAGTCAATCTCCACAAAAAGAGGAATCTTGGCCTTGTCGAGATATAGAAGAAGCAGACCACCTCTACCTCCACTGCCCGTAGAGCATCATTTTTGACATCTATTACTTTGCCCTTTCCACACAAAATTTGTGATCAAGGATAACAGGATGTATAAGTAAAGAAAGAGGAAGAAACTGTTAAAGATTCTGTATTGCAGAGTCCTAGCCTATGAATGATCTGGGAAGTGAGGAATTTGCCTGAAAGAAAAGTATCCTCGACCAACCACTCAAATATAAATGTCTCTCTCTCCTTTAGATCAGGGTGGGTGAAGGTGGTTGGTGCATCTTGGGTGGACTGATTTATAAGTTCTCATGTAAATTTATATTAACAGATTTGTTTTTTGTTTCTATCAATGCAACTCCTCAAAGTTCTAAGGTGATGTATATGGTTCTAGAGATCACATATAACTTAAGGTCATTGAAACTCTCCCCCAGTAATTTCGCGGATTATAAATGCCTCTCCCTTCTTTAGATCAGGGATGTGTAAGAAATACATACTTTTCTTGAGTTCCTTAGCTCAGAGGTGGTTGGTGCATCTTGGGTGGACTGATTTATTAGTTCTCATCAAAATTTATATTCACAGCTTTGTTTTTTGTTTCCATCAATGCAGCTCCTCAAAGTTCGAAGCTTGATGTATATGGTTCTAGAGGATACACATATAACTTAAGGTCATCGAAGCTCTCCCCCAGTAGTATGGCGGATTATAAATGCCTCTCCCTCCTTTAGATCTGGGATGTGTAATACATACTTTTCTTGAGTTCCTTAGCCCTTTTCAGGAACTACAAATCACTTTTGTAACAGGCTAATAAGTTTTTGTTTCAGACTTCAGTGACATAATATAAGAACAACTCATGTTGCCCAAGAATATGCATTTATTCTTTTATCCATGCTTGGCTATGTCAATGACACTCGTTGACGTACATTTATTTGCTTCATAGGCAATTTCTCCGAGGAGAAGATCTAGAAATCTATAATACCTTTTATCTGTACAAACTCTTATATGCCACATGCATTAAACTTCAATTTCTTTTAATAATTTTGAAAGAAACTGCACGTTCAATATGGTCTCCATTTTGTCTCATAATGTGGGTACTGAATTCAGAACTTTTAGCAGCGATCCCTTGCTCCTTTGTAAATTATGACAGAGAAGTACGTGAATGGCAGTTACTTTTCTTTCATGTCATTTGAATTTTCTGAAGGGACTCTCCTCGCTAAACCATCTGGCGAAACTCCTTCTCTCATCCTTGCTTTTATCTATCCATATTACAACTAGTCCTACGAGGTCTCCTAGCATTCTTGAAATCCTTGCCCAATAATAAAGTAATTTAACTTTAAACTTGATATTTTACCCTTAATGAGGTACGGCAAAATTCACAAATACCATACTTAAGACCTAAATTATGAGATTCATAGCAACACTGTATTTTGTATTTTAACAAATTGTTGCAATAAAAATACCAATACAAATGGTTTTACTGTCCTTAATTAATTGAAATTAGTTGAGGTAAATATGGTAAAATTACCTTAAATTAAATGTGCAGATTCCTTTCCCATTAAAACCTAATAAATCACGTGATTTTCGTTATTTGTTACCAACAACAATCAAATTCAATTTTTAGTTTCAAAAAACGTGTTCAGGCAAAACAAAAATCAAAATCAAAATCAATTGAATCTTTTTTTGTTCAATTTCTTCTAATTGAACCATCCAATTAAAGTGTATCTTCTTTTGTTCAATTTCTTCAAATTCAACGATCATTTTGAACGATCAGTTTCTTCGAATTCAACGATCAACTGTACCTTCTTCTAGATAATTTGTTCGAATTCAACGATCGATTGTAAATTCACAATATTTTTTCCCATATCAATTTCATAAGGTTTTATGAAATTGAAAAAATGGAATATTTTCTAAAAAAAATTCGCACCGTTACAATTATTTGGTTAGAAATTTTTTTAGTGATCCATTACTGCTGCTTCGTTCAAATTTTTCACGACGTCATTAATTTTTTTTTGAATATTTTGTAGATAAATTTCGAGTAAAGTTAATGCTACAGTAAATTGATCCAGTAAAACAAAATAGTGATCGAAATCAGTTTTTCAAGCTGATCAAAATTTATTTTTTTGGAGTTTTGATTCTCGAAATTTATAGTATATCTGTATATGTGAAAAGTTTATTTATAGATAATTTGGTTGTGTTCAATTTTGTCTGGAAAATTTTTCTGTGTTTGTATTTTAAGTTTAACAAATATTTCGAAATTATATTTTCGGGAATAGTTATTGGCTGTAGAATTTTTGGGAGTAGTTGTTGGCTTTGACTGTATTTGATTGTATTTTGTCTGTAGTTGTATGTTTTCTAATTGTATTTTCGGGAGTAGTTGTTTCGTAATTCTACATTTATAACTGTAGAATTTTGTTTGAGTTTTTGTTGTGTAAGTGTAGGTTGTAACTATTGACAACTTACAAATGTGTATATTTTTGTATTTTAGGTGAAATAAGTTAGCAATGGGAAGTATATCAGTTCTCGTGAAGCACTCTGGAAGGTGGACATATGAAAAAAACTATGAAGAGTACGTCACTAATGCAATATTGTTAAGCACGACGGCATTATTCAATGAACTAAACAATCTTTTGGCATCTCACATAAATGTGGATTTGAGCAGCAGGCGTATTCAAGTGGAATATCAAATCACTGGTAATGCAGGCAAATACAAATACATAATGTATGTGTTGTTGAAAGAAGTGACGTCCAAAATAATTTGCTTCAAGTGTTAAATACATCTGCTGAAGGTGTTAAAATTGAGCAGAGATATATTTGAAAAAAAGAACATCAACTCATGCAGTGGTTATGAGTCTAAGCGTAACAATAGGCGTTCATGTGGAAAATATCCTAAATGATATATTTGTTCTTCCGTATTCTTTCTTTATAATTTCTTTTGCACTTTTCATAATAATGAACTCATTTGTGAGTTTTAAGATCTTTATCGATCATTTACTATAATGCGTTATAAATAACAATTAGTAATACAGTTATGTACTACTAAATTTGATAGAAAAATACATATTCTTTTTATTTGAAAAATACTATGTTTTAGGATATATGTATTTGATAACTGAGATGTTTTTCAAATATGATCACTTATACGTATTTGTAATATGAAAGTATTTGAAAGTAAATGAACAAAGTTAAATCTGAATAATGCATATGTATATATTGCAAAATATAAACATATTTGATTTCTAAGTTAAATCTCACTGTAAAAAAAAAAAAAAAAAATGAACACTGAAATAAAATACAAAGTACAAAATTATTGAAAACATATCAAATATAAAAGACTAAAATGGATTACTTTCATTCACTTCAAAATTAGTAAGTTTGATTCACTTCATATGTATTTTGAAAGTAAATGAACAAAGATTAAAATGCATATGTATTTTTAAGTTAAATCTGAATACTGCATATGTATATATTGCAAAATCTGAACACTGCATATGTATTTTGAAGTTAAATCACATTGTAACAAATACAACTGAACACTTAAAATGAATTACTTTCATTCAGTTCAAAATTAGTAACGTTAATTCACTTCATATATATTTGAAAGAAAATGAACCAAGAGTAAATTACACATGATATTAATTGCATATGTATTTTTAAGTTAATATGAATACGGCATATATATATATATATATATATATATTGCAAAATCTAAACACTATATATGTATTTTGAAGCTAAATCTCACTGTAACAAAAAAAATTGAACAATGAAATAAAACATAGACTACAAAATTATTGAAAACATATTCAACATAAAAGACTAAAGTGAATTACTTTCATTCACTTCAAATATAAGTAAGTTTGATTCACTTCAAAACATAAAATAAGTTTCTACAATTAATATCAATATCAAGTTAAATCTTGTCAATTATACAATGTAATAAAACCATCAACCATCAGATTTCTAATACTTCTGTGACACTAGTTATCTTACTTTTTCTAACAGGCCTCAATGACGCTTCGTCGTCACTTTGAGCTTTTTCTTCTTTTTTCCTCATGATGTAATTTCACAATAGTGAAGCATATCTTGTACGAAATACGTTGGGATTGAACTCAACTGAAGGAATGCCTTGACCATACGAAAGGAACTCTGCGTATGTAACCATATACAAACCACAATCCCTACAAAAATCATTGAATAATAATTAAAATATATTTTGTACAAACTTACAAATCCTCTACAAATAACACATCAATATTTCACACCAATATAAATTGTAAATTTTTCTCAATATCATTATCACTGTAGCAGCACATATGTGGTGCGAACTAGGAAATTTCTTACAATAAATATTTCATCACGCGGTACCTATACAAAGTAAAATTGCACCTTATTAAACTGTTAAAAATGATAAAACACAATCAACACATCAAAAAATACATATAAATATGCATATGTATATTTGAACAAAGCAAAAACACAAAACCATCACTAAAGCAAAATACATATGAAATTTGATATGTATGTATCAAAATACAAATGTTTTTCTATACCTTAAAATGTATTTTGAACCTAACAAAAATACAAATAAAAGTGCATATGTATCTATAAAACATACAAACTACATCATATACCTTAAATGTATATTTAGTCAGTCATTTGTATATATGGCAAATCTACATATATTGTATTAAAAAATTATTTAAAAATATATTTGTATTTCAACAGATACAAATACGTCCATAACCACGAATGTATTTGTATATTTCAACATTCTAATATACTGAAAATAAATATCAAGTATAATAAATTTCAAACATCCAACTTAGCAAATTCATTTAACATACAAATACAACTAAACATAGCAGTTTTATAAAAAAATACAAATAAAAATATGTTAACCCAAAATGTATATTTATCCTATCATCTTCACAAATCAGCTTTACTGAAATCCCTAAATACATATCAGTTAATCAGTAAATATATATTAGCTTTACAAAAAAACTACATATTACCCAAAATTGATAACAACTTTACTGAAATCCCTAAATATATAACAGTAAGTAAAAATACTTATACAAAAAAATACCTCTTCTTCCATGTCTTCTTCAACAACAAATCAACCCAAAATCATCTACAATATTCATTCAACTCCGATTATCCTTCATTAATTGCAACAAAACAAAATTCAGTTTCAATTCTCATCCAAAATCAATTTTTTCAACTATATCAACTCATAAAAAAAAAAAAAAATTCACTGAAAAACAATTGAAAAAAAGCTATCAACAATAAATCAACCCAAAATCATCTATAATATCCATTCAACTCTGATTATCCTCCATTAATTGCAACAAAACAAAATTCAATTTCAATTCTCATCCAAAATTCAATGTTTTCAACTATATCAACTCAAAAACGATCTTGATAATGATTTATAGTACAAAATATATATAAAAAAAAAATTGTTAAATAGATAACATGCAATAACTGAATTTAATAGTTACCTGATTTTGTGGATCACAATCCTTATAAAAAATATGAGAAAAATGTGAGGAAAAAAAAATTTGAAAGTGAAATTTGAGAGATTTGAAAGAAAAAAGAGAAAGAGAAAAGGTAAAGTTACAAAGAAAGAGAGAGATTGGGAAGAAAGAGAAATAGAAAAGGTAAAGTTAATAGGAAAGAGAAAGATTAGTCTGCAATTGATGTGAAATCCGCATGTTAAATACGATAATTTTTCAGAGACGCACAAAGTGGGGGATCACACTTAAAATAATGCTAAGTTTGCTACATAAGATAATTTCATTAAAGTGTTGCTAATTTTTTATAATTTAAATCTTAGGTATGTTACTCCATGTAGTTTTTCCTTTAGTAAATAACATTCCACTAACTCAGCGCACAAAAATAACTAAAAATTACACAAATACACTATTTATGATTTCAATATTATAAAAAATCTTAACTCCCTTAACATATTACAAAAATTTCAAGATATACACAGAATGATATGTATATGTCGGTTATGTTATGTATATTAATAGGAAGAGAGTAAAGTAATTTTAAAAGTGAGAGAAAGTGTAATTAGTTTCAAAAGGGTTGGTATTTATGTTATTTATCCAAAAAAAAATAAAAAAATAGAACACCTGTTGGAATTGGCCCATTGGACTAAGTTAATTAGGCAGAAGAACAAATGGAAGACTACATTTTCTGGATGGGACTAATCAATTGGGAGTGTTTTTGATTCTTTGTCCTAATGGGCATAGGTGTAAAACTTTGAGATTTTTTTTGTTTTTTTGAAAACATGAAACACATTTCAACTATTACTTGCAGGAGTATTCTCATTGCTGGTTTTCTGTTGTCATTACCAGAGGCGGACCTACATTGAGTGTAGGGGTGTTAGTGCACCCGTTAGCCTTGAGAAGAACTTTGTATATATAGTTCGTATATTTATATATATATCAGGGTGTTATGTTAAATATGTGTCGTGCACCCATTAAAACAACTGATTTGATTGGTGAGATGATTGGGTTTGTCATTTGAAAGTTGCTCTTTTTACTTGATTACTCAGATTCGAACCCCAACAACAACGTTTCCTTTTTCCATTTTCCAAATTACATGTCTGCAGCATTATTGTGCAAATGTATATATTTATCTTTTGATTAAAAAAGAATTCCTACTTAGTATTCATTTATTTTACATTTTTTTTTCTTTTATGTATTGTGGATATTATTGACCTATTTTTTAATTTATTTCAAAATACAAGTTTCTCTCCAACTTTAAAAGGTAGATATTCTCCATAACTTATAAAGTATAATATTTATTTTCTTTAATCTTTTGATCATTGAGTTATTTAAAAAATTAGCAATTTAAAGTTCGAGATAGGCTTAAATCGAACATTACCCGTTGCAACCATCTGGCAAATAAATCTCTCGAATTTCATATTTTTTTAAAACTTTCTATTATTGTTCAAAATATTAAAGTGCATTAAATTTAAATACGGTGAATAACACACTTTTGTCATATTAAATCTAATAATTAATGATATTCAATAATATTAAAATTTTGCTTATAAAATACTATAATTAACAAGTTTTCAAAGAACGGTGCGTCGAACTTTGACACTATTAATTACTATATTTAAATATAGAGGTGCACCCGTTAAGTTTAAATTCTGGGTTGGCCTCTGATCATTATTATCGTATTTTCGCATCGTGTTTCAATTAAAAGTACCAATTGATCATATTTTGTGGCTTGATGCAAGTGTGCTCTATATATTGGACAAACATACTACGCAAAACATGGATTGCATAAGCAGATTTGAATTGTATATAGGTCATTCAACATCCACTCTTGACAACTGAAAGATTGTTTACCGGTAAGTGATTCAAACGAAAATACTTATTGTCATCCGATATTTATGCCAAACCAATTCATTTAGCTATAAGAATCACAACTTAAAGCGAGAATACAACAACAAACACAATTGATTTGATATAAATATGTATAGATAAGCTTTTTTCATACATTTTGGCATATGAATGAGAGGTGGTCATTCAGTTCATTCAAGTATAAACTAATTCAACTTTTTTAAAACTATATTTGCACCAACTAGTCATTCTGTGTGGATCACAAGTAAAGAAGGTATGCATATAAAAAACTATTCCAAATATCAGGAACTCCAGGGAGGCACCAATGTATACAATCTGCATAACTAGTTGGATTCGCCAATTGTTCTTTAGTCAGAGGATCCCAATGCTTTCTGTAGATGGATGAATGACCTTCCTTTCTATATTCAGAGAGTTGAGTAATATTCAGCAACTCAACTTTGAAACCGCTCCTCTCATTCAATTTCTGGATGGCCACTTCCACCAATTTCATCATCTCTCGATCTGATTCTGATCCCCAATACTTCACATTGGAAATTGGCGCTGTTTCATTGTAGCAATTCTGACCATTTGCCTTCCCCCAATCTTCTGCCCTGCCATTTTATGTCCCGGTTGTTTCTTTAGTCATCTAGTACTCCAATGACTCAGTATGCGTAGTAAACACATAAACTAAGTGAAAGTCAAAACCCAACTAGATGAATACAATGTACATAGCCAAAGTCAAAGAAATAAAACATGATTCATGACATGATATCATATCACAGGAGACCTGTTCCTACACGGAGCTTGACATCAGCTACAACTTGTTTATACTTATTTTCTTGGACTTGCCATCTCCAAATCACTATACTAATTTGAACAATAACAGCAGACTTGAGAAAAATAGTAGTAATAATGACTTCTTGTTTTTCTAGTGAATCAAATGTAATACCCAGTATACCGCTAAATCGACTAATATTTGGGACCAGAAAAAGTAATACTGCTACATACCTGTTGTGAGTAGGTGACAAACTAACAAAGAAAACTCGGGTCTTGGTACGGTTAACATGAGTATCCAACCAATCAGCCCATGTCTGTAGCCCCAACTCGTACGTACGCAACATCCCCAAATATTCATACTTTGCATTTGCGCTTTCAAAAGATCCCCACCTGAAATTGCACAATCTCTATCATAATTACAATGAACATCTTATGCCTAAAATCTTGAAATTAAGTACCATAGCTTTCTTACGAATGGACAAAAGTTGCAAAGATGTACTCACAGAACCTTCAAGTTCAATCTCCACCATAGATAGGAATTAAAGACAAGCACATCAGCATCTTTCCAAATTCTGGCATGCTTCTCTATAGAATTAACTCTCACAATCCGCTCCACCACACGATGATATGAAGGATCGTCACAATTTGATTCAACTAACAATGGTGCCCAGTAGAAATCAATAGTCGCATTGTACTCCTTCACAAATGTTAAAATACAAGAAACTAATTAGCAACTGTAATCAAAGTTCAATGGAAAGTAGCAATTAGCAATTGTTGAAACTCACAATAGCTTTAAAGGTGACCAAAGAGCCATTATAGTGAACAAATTTGAGATGCTTAGGGATTTCAGACTCTAATATGCACACAATTGAAACCCATTGATTCCTATTGAGTGAATCTCCAACATAAACAACCCTTTTGTTCCTCAATTTCTCCAACATCGCCGTCGCATTAAATCTTTACAAAATCAATAATTACAATCAAATACCCAGCAACAACAACAAAAAAAGTAGTAGAAAAATGAAAAAAAAAAAAAAACCAGAATAATCCGTTACCTTGGAAGGTCACAATCATTGGGTCGCCATTTCCAGGAAAGATAATCAAGATTCTTTCTCCCATACTTTTGACAAGCCATTCCATCATCCATGAACGAACAATTTGTCCCGTTATACAAAGGGCAAGATTGGTTATCAAATACCCATTTGCCAGAATAGAAATCGCAGCCAGATAAAGAGCTTTTCGGGAGCTTCTTCTCTACTAACTTTGGAGCTCCAGTTATTCCTCTGGACATGGACAAAGTCGTAATAATCACTACAACCAAAGTGATAACTGCAACCAGTAACTGAAAACGTAGTTGAATACCCATTACCTTGTTTTTAAAATTAATGCAGAACAGTACTGATCTTCCATTCATTTTTTCTCTGCTTTTGCTTTGGGTTTGCGATTGGTTTCAACTTTAAGAATCGTGAATCCGTCAAAGAAACAGCCATTCCATTATAGGCTGCTTATGTTGACCCCAACCAATCAACCACCCAAAATTTAGGACTGATTTGGAACCAGGTGACTTTTGTCTCTGCACCTATAACAACTTCCCTACTCCCTACTTTATCATTCCCAATTTGTTTATTTTTACGAATTAGAAGTCCGACTAATTTGAATCACGTTCGCCAAAAGAGCTATTTTGGTCTTGATGCTTCCTATAGGATTTTTTTATATATCAAGAGGTTTAAACCTAAAAACATTGGTTAAGAATGGAGTTGTCCATTGCTACACCACAACTCACGTTGATTTTCTTTTTTTTTTTTTTTGGATTCCCAATTTATTCAACTTCCTCACCCTAAAATATTTGATGCATTTTCTAATTTTTGAAATTTAAAAATCTAATTCAACTTTTAGATGCTATTGTGAGAGTTTTTAAAATTAAATTACGATAAACTAGGTGTATTATTATAGTAATACTTTGATCTAGAGCAATAATTTTAAATTTTACATCAATAAAAGAAGAAAAGAAATGGTAATTGTTTTCTAAACAATACTGGAAGCATGAGCAAGATCGAGGAGGGTTATTGAAAGCTAAAGTAGATACATTTTTGTAAATTGCTAATGACGACTCTGTCGACTCAATACCTTGTGTAAATGAAAAGTTTTTTTCTTCTTTCCTATTTATAAAAGATTAATTCATTACTTCCTCTATACATCTTTAGTTATCATGTTTGACTCTACATATCTCTTTAGAAACAACAACTGAAATGATAATTAGACAAGTAAAATTGGATAATTGATTTTAGTATACTACTTAGACAAGTAAAGGACTCGTGGAGTATTTCTTTTGTTTTCCTTTTCTTACTTTTCCCCTTTTACGTAATAATTTTAGATCTGTACGTTTGCGAAAGTTTTAGATCCACTATTCACAAGTCAACCTACGGCTGCTAATTAATGGAACCCTAATTAATTTAGAAACTAAAATTTGTCAAAAAGTCACCCTTTTTACAAGTAATTACACTCTCTTCCATTTTTTTTAATAACTTTACTCTCTTGCCCTAATAATATACATAACATAGCCGATATATACATAGCATTCTGAGTATATGTTGAGATTTTTATAATATATTTAGAGAATTGAAATTTTTTGTAATATTAAAAACATAAATTGTGTATTTATGTAATTTTAGTTGAAGTATTATACGCTCAAGTAGCCCAACGTATGGCAAAACAGGTTCGTAACGGCCCATTAATTTTCTTTCTTTACAATGAAACCTTAAAGACAGACAGAAGTTTGTTGCCACATGACTAGGTCAATTTGGCATCTACGTTAAAGTAAGGGTTGGATTGAGTTTCACTGAACTATGAGAAGTGGCTTATTTATGTCATCCGTTAAAAGTTTGGCTCATTCATATCGTCGTGGTTATAAAACCAGTTCATTCATGCGATTACTTTTTTAGTCTTGATCCATTAAGAAGAATCCACCCACACTCAACCTATCACCTTAACCCACTTTAACATTACTCTTAATTTTGATCCTAGATTTAAACACATATATAATCATTTAGTCTTCGAACATGAAATTTACACACTTGAATACTATGTTTAGAATAATATAGGTTAGAATAATTAATAATTTAAAATGACAAATGAATAAATTGTGATTAAAAAATAATTTATTTTGACTCTCGAAATTCGAACATCATCACATAATTTAGGACGAAGAGAATACCACATAAATGAAGGACCACAACTTTTAATTAGGAAGAATACCTAAAAATTCCTTCTAAATTTGGATTATAAGTTGTATAATTGAATTATTGGTAGTCTTAATTATTTCGTGAATTTGGCTATTTGGTAGCCTTTATACTCTTTAACGTGGACGAGACGTAGAGCATAATTTTTTTCTGCGTAGATGGATTCTTTAATATACACCTTAAAGATCCATTAATATACACATAAATAGTGTCTGCGTGAGTAGGTACCAAACAACACTAAAAACTATGTGGACTGAAAACACCCTACGTACCTGGATGTTGGTCTTTTATTTATTTTATATTTTTTTAAACTCTAACACGCCTAAAAATAAATTATGCTCTACGTCTCATCCACGTTAAAGAGTATAAAGGCTACCAAATAGCCAAATTCATGAAATAATTAAGACTACCAATAATTCAATTATACAGCTTATAATCCAAATTTAGAAGGAATTTTTAGGTATTCTTCCTAATTAAAAGTTGTGGTCCTTTATGTATGTGACATTCTCTTCGTCCTAAATTATGTGATGATGTTCGAATTTCGAGAGTCAAAACAAATTATTTTTTAATCACAATTTATTCATTTGTCATTTTAAATTATTAATTATTCTAACGTATATTATTTTAAACGTAATATTCAAGTATGTAAATTTCATGATCGCAAACTAAATGATTATATATATGTTCAAATCTAGGGTCAAAATTAATAGTAATATTAAAGTGTGTTAAAGTGATAGATTGAGTTTGGGTGAATTCTTCTTAATGGATCCAAACTAAAAAAAAAAATTAAAAAAATGACGTGAACCTTTAATAAGAGGTCACGTGGCAAAACAGTTTTGTAAAAAATCACCGTTAAAAAATAATGGCATGGATGAACCGATTTTATAACGGCGATGACATGAATGAGTCTAACTTTTAACGGATGACATAAATGAGTCATTTCTGATAGTTCCGTAATCTAGAAAAATACTAGGAGTGGAATGGGGAATAGGTGTGGGGTGGTCAAGATGGGGTTAGGATTGATGCATGTGAAGATGAGATGTGTTAGAGGGTGAGAAAGACACAATCTTATAAAATGCCACTTGAAACTTATCTTTTTACACTTTCATTGGAGAAAAAATTTTCCTCGTCGAAAAGAAATTGGCTTTCCTTAAAAAATTATTTACAATTTTTTTGGATGAAAATTGCAAAACATTTCATTCATACCGAACACACCATAAGTTATTAAATGCATGGTTCAATTATCTGCCCCAAAGGTTAATTGGACGGAAACAAACTAAACACTGGGTCATGGCCTAACTCTCTCAACCCTTACTAAATTTTTCATTACTAATTATTTTATTTTCTTATAATTCATTTAAGTATCTGACAAAATTTTTCCTTTATTATGACGACATATATAATATATATCAAATATAAAATTTAAAAATATTTTAACAATTTCTTATAGGTCAATTTTACGTTACAAATCAACCAACTTTTGAATTGGCCAAATAACATGATTAAAATATGTTGAGCTAATAAACTAACGTATCGTTAACCCGCCAAAACTTGGAACTATCGGACAGATCGAGATTTTATGGGCTAATTTTGCTGCTACTATCCTTGTCATAGAAAGTCCACCAATTTAAAACAACCAATGAATTCAATTACATTCTTACTATTTCAGTGAGAATTAGTCTCATTTGACATGGGTCACAAGTAAAGAAGGTAGACATACAAAAAATGATTCCAAACATCAGCAACTCCAGGAAGACACCAATGTATACAATCAGCATAACTAGTTGGATTTGCCAATTGTTCTTTGGTTAGAGGATCCCAATGCTTTCTGTAAATGGATGGATGTGCTCCTTTCTATATTCAGAAAGTTGAGTAATGTTGAGCAAATCTGCTTTGACACCACTCCTCTCATTCAGTTTCTTTATGGCTGCTTCCACCAATCTCATCATTCCTGAATCTGATTCTGATCCCCAATACTCTGCATTGGAAATTGGTTCTGTTTCATTGTAGCAATTCTCAACCTCTGCCTTCCTCCACTCCTCTCCCCTGCCATAATATAATTCATACATTTTCTAAGTAAGTATTATTACTATGATTAGAAAAACTAATTACAAAGAGAAGGGGTGAATACAGGGGCGGATCCAGGATTTGAACGTTGTGAGTACTCACTTCTGTTAAGGAAAAAAAGTGTGTTGCTATCAGTAATTGTATCCACGCCACTTCGGGCATCAAGGTGCTTTAGTTTCACGCCAAAGCCAAAGCACCCAATGTGCTTCACAATACATTATAACCAATTTTACTGTATATTTATATAAATATATAGAATTTTTATTGGGGTTAATTGGTGCTCAAGCACCTGGCACGGACTATGTGGGTCCGCCCGTGGGTGAATAATATACCTGCTGTGCGTGGGCGAAATGCTAACAAAGAAAACTCTTGTTTTGGTACGGTTGACATGGGTATCCAACCAATCTGACCATGTCGGTAGCCCCAACTCGTAGGTACGAAGCATTCCCAATTGTTCATACTTTGCATCTGCACTTTCAAAAGAACCCCACCTGATATTGCACAATTAACTGTCATATTCAATGAAACATCTTATTCCCAAAATCTTGAAATCAAGTACATTTTCTTACGAGTGGCTTAAGGTTGCGAAGATATGTACTCACAAAACAGTCAAATCCAGTCGCCACCATAAATAAGAATTAAACACAAGCACATCAGCATTTTCCCAAAATCTAGCATGTTTCGCTATCGAATCTACTCTCAATACACGATCTTTCATGCGATGATGCCAAGCATCGTCACAATTCGACTCCACCAGCAATGGTGCCCAGTAGAAATCAATTGTAGCATTGTATTCCTTCACGAATGTTGGAAACAAGATCTAAGACCACTGCATTTCAAACATCAATAACCAAAGAGCAAACACAATAATATGGTTGAAACTCACAATAGCTCTTAGTGTGACCAACGAACCATTGAAGTGAACATGTTTGACATGAGTATGAATCGACGACTCCAGCATGCAGACCATTGAAACCCACTGATTCCTATTGAGTGAATCTCCCACGTACACAAGCCTCTTGTTCCTCAACTTCTCCAACATTGCCGTGGCATTAAATCTTTTCGCGCAAAATCAAGAATTACGATCCAAAATCATAAATACCCACGAATACAAATGAGCTAACATAGAAGAAAAACAGAAGAAAATACCACTACCTTGGAAGGTCACAATCATGGGGTTGCCATTTCCAGTAGAGATTGTTGACATCTTTTCTCCCATAATTCTGACAAGCCATTCCATCATCCAAGAACGAAGTGAAGGAACAATTCGACCCGCTATAAATAGTGTGAGACCGGCTATCAAACACCCATTTACCTGAAAAGAAATTGCAGCTGGATAATGAGTTCAACTTAGGCTTTTTCCCAATTCCCTGCAGCCTAATCTCTCTGGACAAGGACAAAGTTGTGATAACTAGAACCACAGTGATAACTGCTACCACAGCTGAAAACTTAGCTGAATACCCATTACCTTGTTATTCCATTTCATTTTCTTTTTTTGATCTGTTTCTGTTACAAGTAGTTGAAATATGTCATCATTGATTTATTTGCATCCTGATGACTAAAGTTGCTGATTTGTCTCTGCAAACTGTAGTAATAAAGAATTGCCTAGTACTTATAATTAATTATTTCCCTCCCTTAAAATGATAAAATAATATACTAAATTTTAATGGAATCATTTTCTTCAATTTAAATTGAAAATGGTGAAGAGATACGTTCATCGATTTCCTCGAATTTCTACTACTGGCACTACTCATATTGTGACTACTACAAGCTTAGTAGTAATAAATTGAAACTGAAGCATGTGCAAGATTGAAGCTTGACAAACGCTTTTGAATATTTTAAAAGAGAAATTAGCTGTCGATTAATTTGGATATATGTGTCTTATTAATGACTACTCGACAACTCGTCAGAATGCCAACCAACCATACTGGTATGTTCAATCTGGGAAATTATTGCATTTAAGTATTTATTCTTTACTCATATTTAATGAAAAGGTGACTGCCTTTTGTGTAACTACGACTATAAGTTTGAAGGAATAGACAGGTTCACCTTCTAGGTTGGCTAAAGTTCTAAATATACTATTGTATTTTTCAACTCATGTAAAACCAGTTGAATTACTAAAGTTGCTTCACTCAGATATGAGAAGACTGATGCTACTATAGTCTCTTGACTTTGCTTTCATATAATCTATTAGACTAGAAGTAACGTTGATTAAATTTCATCCATTATCACTTAACTTTGTATCTATTATTCAAAAGTTATTTTTCTTTCGTTCATGATCATTTAACTTTGTATCTATTACCCAAAAATCACTTTTCTTTCATTCATTTCATTCATGGTCATTTAACTTTACTCCTACCATCAAAAAAGTTATTATGACCGGATTTTACAATAATTCTATCGAAAAAATGATGTGTCAACCTTAATTAGTTCTTAATTAATTTAAGTGAATATATAATATATTACTCATATCTTGATCCTTTTTATATATATATACACAGCCCAATTTTTCTTATGGATTATTTAATGGAAGAATATCAATTTCTTAATAGATTAGATTACCTAATGAAGACTATTTTCATAAAAAAAATTTGATTGATATTTTTATGAAATAAAATTATGCTTATATATTCTTAAAATCCTCTAAAGTTGAGACATGTGTTGGCAAAATATTTTTTCTACTAATATTATAGTATGTAGTTGATAAAATTATTTTTCTCCCTCTAAAATTGTGATATATAGTTGATAAAATTATTTTTTTCGTACATTTTTTTTCTTGCCACTTGAGTCTTTGCATTCGGTATATCATAATAATATGAATAAAAGAAAAATAACTTTTGCGTAATAGATACAAAGTTAAGTAACCATGGATAAAATTAACGAAAGAAAAATGACTTTTGGATAATAGATACAAAGTTAAGTGACCATGAATGAAATTTACTCAATTACCGTTATAAGAAACAGTTTACAAGAGTAGTTTCATCAGTGGAAGGGAGGGAGAAGGTTGTTCGACTGAAGCAATCAGGTCGTCTATCAAGTTTCAAGCACCATGTTTTGTTCAATTTATTTATTTTTTTGGTTCAAATTATAAATTGTATCAAATTAGCAAGCGCCGATTTATTTATACACCATAGTAGTGACAAGGAATTAGAAATTTTACGGCGTAACATGAGGTCTATCTTTCCAAGAAGACGAATAAGAAACTATATTTCTCTATTTTAAATGGGCATCCAGAATCCTTTATTCATTTTATTCATACATAACTTGTATACTGTCATCACTGTGACTAAATCATAACATGATTTGATTTGTTTTCTATGTGACAAAGCCTAGGCCTCGGCAAAGTTCTTCTGGTTGTAGCAATCAAGGTTGTCCCCAGGAGCAACATTCAATATGGTACAATACCTTTGGTAGAACCCAATTCGATCTTCCACCTGTGGATTCTGCCCTTTGCCACATTCAATTCCACCGTTAATTATGTTGGTAATGACACCATAGCCCGGTTGTCGATTTGCTGAAGTATCGGCGGCCGATGGAGTCCATTGCCCCGTGATAACGTCATGGCATGATGGCTTGTTGCCTTGTGGTGTCATCCAGAACCATATTGCTGTTTTGAATGACACAGTTGCATCTGTGGCTACTAAGTCAGGGTTGTTAACTAGGTCTTGTCCAATTGCTTGCCCAGCTAAATCATAGTTAGATTGCCTGAAAAATTTTATCAGTACGAAATCAGTCATCAGGTACTATAAATTGATTTTCTTTTTCCCTTTCATCTAAGATTCCGTAGTTGAGACAAGTTAGAAACAAAATTGAAACAAACATAGAGTAATTGACTAGTCAGACTTGAAAGACGATTGGTATAGTGTTTTCCGGTGTCTTACGTACCCTGTCAATTGGATGGGTCCTCTGCCATAAAATCCGCTACCCATTTGGTTGCCTTCCCTAACAAAGCAATATCCTCCGGCAAATGGACCATCTGCACTAAGGCTACCACCTGCGACAGCACAAATATTTCACTTATTATCGTAGAGCATACAAAGTAAATCCATTTCTTAGAAAGTTCGATAGCTAGACACATGTATTACAAATATTTACAATTGACGATCAATCCAATTTTATGTACAAAGATGTTGAACCAATAGTACAACGCGAACGGAGTCAAAAAAAAAAATTAGTAGCTTAGGTGAAGTGTAGTTAAGGGATGAGCCAAATTACCAGTAGTTTCATGAGAAGTTTGACCAAAAAAGGCAGCTATTTCCGTCTTACGGGCACTATCATCACCAGTAGTACCAAAACCTGGAAAGGAATTGGCAGCAGCTATGAATGCATCGTAAGTGTAGAAGCCCTTGGCAGGGCATCTATCATCGTCCCTATTCTTTAGCATATTGTTGAACAAGTCGTTGGTCACAATTGAACCAACATCTTGTGCCAAGCTTCCTGTTAGGAACAAGAAAAAGACGCAAGTTAATGCCAATGGTGAACTCAAGAACTTCATTTTTGTTTCTTTGTTCTTTGTTATGCTTTGTGAGCTACTAGTGTTTAGTAATGTAGGTGGTTATTTATAGTGATCGCTGATCAGTGACTTTTCCAGTGATAATGTTAATTGGGACTTTGATTAATTTGTACTAATTTGTTTGTTTTCCACAGAAATTAGTTGTCAAGTTTGCTTCTTTGTTTGGATCATGTACGTGTGTCATCATAAATGGCCGAAGCAAACTAGACACAATTTTTTCTCGTCCCCTAATAGTAATCTAGGAGATAGATATATGACAAAATGTATATCAAAATTACAGTTAGTATAAGATGTCTTCGGTGCGAAGGAAAATATTGTTTTTCATTTCTCATGGTTTGTTTGACTAAAAATTTTAAATAATATTTTTTTTAGAAAGATAAGTTTCTTGAAAATGATTTTCTTAATCAAACTAGAAAAAATAAGTTAAAATATTCATACTAATCTCAAAATAACCCAACTCCACCCCCAAAATAAAATCTTCTCATGCACCCCTTGCCCCAACCCCTTACCCCCCCCCCCCCCCCCCCCCCCCCCCCCAATTTTTTTAAGAAAGTTCTAGTTTTCCCCCCCTGTTCCCCCCCCCCCCCCCCCTCCCAAAAAAAAAAAAAAGAAACTTTTTCTTAACCCCAGCCCTAGCCCCTCCCTTCCCGACAAAATAATTTTCTTTAAATTAAAATTTATTTTGTAAAAAGCTTTTAAAAATTTTTCTTGTCCGACATTCCTTTTCATTATTTTATATTAAATATATATAAATACTTTTATAAAATATTTTTCTATTCGCATGACTAACACACATATATAAAAAAAGTAAAACACAAATTATTTTTACTAAAAAAATATTTTTGATGAAAAATATTTTCGCTCGTACCAAACATACCCATAATATTGTTGGTAACTTCACCATATAATAATTAACATAATTCAAATCTCACCCACAACTACACCTATTTTTTTCTTTCTTTCTAGACGTGGTGAAATTATACCAAGTCATTAAATTTAAGTCATTAGACGTGGTCAACTTGAACAAATTTCCAGTATAACTGTATAAGTCAAGTCTTGCTTCTTCTTTTTCGGTCATCATTACAAGTCAGTCTGGAGAGCTATATTTTCCACACATTCATGTGAAAGCCATTACGTGATATTAAATGGAGGGATTGTTTTTTCTTTTCTTAACTAGAATAGTATGGTACGGGTCTCACATTAAAATATTTTGATCAAAAAATTACATGTCATAAATTTAAATATAAATGGCTTTAGATATTTGACCTCAAATAAGAATATATTTTTTCTTACTTTTTAATATACTAAAAGTATCATTTTGCTCATCTACATCTCAAATATATTTTTAAATTTTTCATATT